>NC_089236.1:63784495-63949213 GCF_963924675.1 Phocoena phocoena | reverse complement strand
AGTGGAAATTTTAGATTGGAGATATTTTAAGACATGGAGAACATAAAATTTTGGTGTCCTTAAATCATAAATAATGCCTATTTAACCTGCTTGATAAACTACTTAGATTCCATCCACTCAGAATATTCACACACCAATTATCAACCATCTTTGTATCTCAAACATTAAAAATATGGGGCCACCATATCTTGAGAGCAGTTAATTACCCAGAAAAGGAAAAGATTGTTTCTTGCATTCTTCTGACTAGGTGGAGATGAAATTTCTGGAACAGTAAGCTTTTCACTTGTGAAAAGATCGTAGGTTATTCATTAGATGGTTAATTAGCACAGAAACACATTTTATCTTATAGAATATTCAGTTGAGATATTTTTTTTTGAAACCTTAGCAACTCTGTTTTGAAATGGTTTCAAGATTGCAGGTAATTATTCAAACTTCCAAAGCAATGGTTAAAACCTATGACATTTCTTTCTGAAGATAAATATAGACTTTTAATTGTGTGTTTATGTGCTTATGTGGTATGTGTGTGTGTGTGTGTGTGCGTGCACATGCTTGGAGATGATAGCATATTTATAAAAATGAAGTGAGTTAAAAAGTGAATAATAATGAGATCAATTCCTTTATAATGGTACTTTCTATATACTTTTATGAAGGACAAGTAGGAGAAAAGTAAGAATATATTTAAAAATTCACAAAGGAAAATAGAGTTCACGTTGAATTTGAGATTCTAATTTTTTATTTCTTCTACTGCTTTCTAGGAGAGAAAAGCAAATCAACACTAGTCTCAACTGCTTTTCAAATTGTTAATATTTTATACTGTGAAAAAATAAAGGAATGCCTATATTATTTGATGACACACTAGAGAAGTAATTCAGTAATTTTAAAGTAAATACAAAATTATTTGGTAGGTTAATCAGACATGGGACATTATAATCCAGTGGAATAAATTTTATACATCACCAATGACTATGATTACTCTGCAGCAAGGCTTAAATACAATTTCTAGCCTTGAATTCATATTTTTCTTTGATTTATATGCTAGGTATTTCCTATAAGATAATGTGCTTAAGTATTTTCTTTAACAAAGCATCTTTTTTGAAATATAATTTAATAAAATAAAATTCACTCATTTTAAAGTACAGTTTATTAAGTTTTGACAGATAGGTAATTTGTATAACTACCACCACAATCATGATATAGAATATTTTCATTTTCCAGTATTTCCCACATATCCCTCTGCAGTTAATGTTTTTCCTCTACCGTTGGACAACCACCGATCCACTTTCTGTCATTGCAGTTTCACCTTTTCTATACTTTCATACACATGAAACCATACAGTTTGTAATCCTTTGTGTTGACTTCTTTCACTCAGCCTGATGGCTTTTAAGCTTTATCCATGTTATTGCCTGTATCAGTTTATTCTTTGAATTGTTGAATAGTATTCAATTGGTAAATATGACACAATTTGTTTATTCATTTGCCAGATGATAGACATCTAGGCTATATTTATGTTAACATATTTCATTTTGTTTGGATAAATGTCTAGGATGAGGATTGCTAGGATGTATAATAATTATATGTTCAACTTTATGAGAAAAAGCCAAATTAGTTTCTAAGGTATCTTTGCCATTTTGTTTTCCCATGAGCAATGTATGTGAGTTTCAATTGCTCCTGTATTATGTTCATTTAATTTTAGCTCTTCTAGTGTATGTGTAGTGTTTTTTCATTGTGGTTTTATATTGTACTTCCCTGATGATTAATAATGTTTCCTTAATGATGAATTTGTCTTTTGCATGTTTCCTATGGTGAAGTATTTGTTCAAATCAATTATCCATTTTTTAAAATGTCAGGTGGTTATTCTTAATATTGAGTTGTAAATGCTCTTTATATTTTCTTGATAGAAGTGTTTATCTGATGTTTACATTTTGCAAATATCTTCTCCCTAGGTACTTTCTAAATTATTTTTTGATGCTATTGAAATTGGAATTGTTTTGTTAATTTCATTTTTAAATTGTTAATTGCTAGTGTATAGAAATACAATTGATTTTTGTGTATTGATCTTGTATCCTGCAGTCTTACTTAATTTGTTTATTAGTTCTAATAGTTTTTGGTGGATTCCTTAGGATTTTCTATATATAAAACCATGACATCTACAAATAGAGATACATTAATGTCTTACTTTTTAGTCTGTCTTTCTTTCTATTCTGGATGCTTTTTCTTATCAATTTCCCTGGTTAGAAACTTCAGTGTAGTATTAAATAGAAGTGGTAAGAGCAGGCATTTTGTCTTGTCCTTGGCGAGGGGGAAAGCATTTACTCATTTACCATTAAGTATAATGTCAGCTGTGTTTTTTTATAGATGCTCTTTATTTGATTGAAAAAGTTTCCTTGCATATTTTGTTTATTAAATGTTTTTATCATGAAAGAGTGTTGGATTTTGTGAGATAATTTTTCTGTATTTATTGAGATGATGTAGTTTTTGTCCTTTATTAATACGATGCTTTACATTAACTGACCTTCAGATGTTAAACCTACTTGGTATTTTGGTGATAAATTCCACATTGTCATGTTTTATAATCCTTTTCATATGCTGGTGAATATGTTTTATTAGTATTTTGCTGAGGATTTTTGCACCTATGTTTATAAACGTTATTGGTTTGTAGTTTTCTTGTAATGTCTTTGGTTTTGGTAACAGGGTAAAACTGGCTTCACAGAATGAATTGGGAAGTGTTCCCTTTTCTTCCGTATTTTTAGAAGAGGTTGTGAAAAATGGGTACTAAATCTCCTTTGAATGTTTGGTCGAATGCACCAGTGAAACTATCTAGACCTGGGTTTTTCTTTGTGAGTAGACGATGATGGTGATGATGATTACTAATGATATTTCTTTACTAATTATAGATCTATTCAGATTTTCTATTTGTTCTTGCATCAGTTTTGGTAGTTTATATCTTTCTTATAATTTGTCCCTTTCATCTAAGTTATCTAATTTGGTGACATACAGTTTTTTATTTTCCCCCAGCCTCTGGCATAGAATATTTTTAAATAGTATTCCTGTTTTAAATTTTTATTCCTGACTTTAATACTTTGTCTTCTTTTTTGCCTTCTTCATCTGTCTAGCGAAATGTTTGTCATTTTTTCTGATCTTTGAAGGAACCACCATTTGGTTTTCTTTATCTTTCTCTACCATTTTTTATATCCCCTGTTTCACTTATTCTCACTATAATTTTTAACTCTTCTGCTTGCTTTGGGTTTCATTTGTCTTTCTTTCTTAAGGTATAATCTTAGTTACTGATTTCAGATCTTTCTTCTTTTCAAATATGGGCATTTATCACCATAATTTTTCTCTAACTACTTCTTTAACTTTACCCTATGAATTTTGGTATGTTGTATATTGATCTTCTCTTATCTAAAAGCATGTTCTAATCTCCCTGTGATTTCTTCTTTGGTGCATATTTATGGATTACTTGTTTAATTTCCACATATTGGTGAATTTCCCAAATTGATTTCTGATTTAAATATTCTAAAAATTTTAGTCCTTCTTAGTTTATTCTCTTTTGTCAATATCCAACTATTATTTCTGAATAGTATATTTATTTCTAAGTCCTGCCAGTGCTGGTTTCATGTATTTTGGTGCTCTGGTGTTAGATGCATATATGATGTCTCTGATCACTTATCTTTTTCTTAATTTTACATCTGGCCTCCTAGAAGTTGTCCTGGTCAGAAGTATTAGTAAATGCTCAGAGATTGTCTTTTGAGATTGAGGTTTCTAACTTTTATTTTTGGATCTGTATGTGGCTAGGTGATTGCTTTCACTGTACAGAGAGAGAGTCTGTGAGGTTATCCCACTTTCAACCATGACTTGTAGTTCAGGATTTCTTTTTCTAGTTATTTATTTTCATTCTATTTTATTTTATTTTCTCTCTGTGGCTCTGTTTTTGTTTATTTTTCCTCCTGGTTATGGGTAATATTTTTCTTATTTTCTTTATACCCAATCATTTTTGATTAATGTCAAACATCATGCATTTTACATGATTGGAAGCTGGATTTTGTTGGGTTCCTTTTAAGAGTGTTGGATTTTGTTCTGGCCTTTGGTTAAATAACAGGTCAATTAGTTGAAACTTTTCGAAAATTTTTATGGCATTCAGAGTGGCATTTAGTCTGGGACAAATTTAGCTACACTCCTAAGGCATGACTTATTGGAGGACTCTATCTAATGTACAACATGTTACAAAGTATCTCTACTTTGAATAATGGAGGTATTGTAGTGGTGAAGACAGCAGTGAGAGGTATGAGGATTGTTTGCCATGCTGCTCTCTGGTCATTCCTTTCTGGCTTCAGGTAGTTCCCTACTGCTCATGTGTTGATGAGTACTTAGCCAACCACTCAAGGAGAGTTCTGTATAGATTTCTGGAAAACTCTATCTCCTTCTCTTCTAAACTCTGCCACACACATTCTAGCCACCACGGCCTCCCCAACCTCTGATCTTGTTTTTTTTTAATACTCTGTGAGTCTGCCAACCTCTGATTGCATTGTCCCTCCGTTTACTGAAGCCTCAAGCTGCCTCTAGGCAGTAAAATGGAGAGATCATAGATTCACTTTGTTTCCCTTTTCTAGGATTACTGTCTGAAAAGCATTTTAAAAAATATATATTTTGTCCCATTTCCTAGTTGTTAATGGTGAAAAGGCAATTGCTATAGCAATTAATCTTCTATGGGCATAAGCCATGTGACTGCCTTTTTTAACATAAAATTTTCTATCTAAATGAGTGATTATCTTTCAGAGTAGTAACAGTGTTCCAACATTGTTAATATTTCATAATTAAAAATAAATAAAAATAGCTAACATTAATCAAGTGCTTACAACTGTGCAATAAAACTTAGAGGCATTTTATAAACAAATTTTGAATTTCTATTAGAATCCTCTGCACAAGCTGATGCATCATTTTAGAATATCTTCTATGACCATAAATATTCATCTTGAGGATTGATTAAATCATTTGATCAAGTTAATAAAATATGAGGAGCTTGGGAACTTAATAAAATATATGGTCAATATGAATATTCAGTTTTTGGAAGTAAGTAAGTTGTGATTATTTAAAAAGATTAGACTCCCTATTGTTTTACACTTGTTTTCCCTTTCTTTTGCCCTGGTTAGCTCTTACATGTGCTTCGAGACTCAACTTAGATGACATCTTTACAAATTTGGACTCTTTTCTAGCTCCCCATAACTGTGTTTGGTGTTCTTATGTGCTTTTATATCTCTCTGCCCACACTACACTTTGTGGCATCTACCACTCCAGATAATATAGTCTGTTTCCTTTTCCACTTCTTCCTTTTCATGTGTTTTTCTTCCCCATTTTGGAATCCCTGACATATTCACCCTTCACCAAGTATGCTAGATTATATTTTCCCAATTATTTTTATATTTCCTCCTTTTCTTTATTTCCACACTACCTGTTTTCCTTAGGACACTTGTTAGCATTCTTATCTACTTTAGTAGTAATATTTTGAGTATATTTTCCCATCTCCATATAGACCCACCTTCTAATCCTATCTGACTAAATGATCTTTCAGTCGCTCCCCATTATTTCACCACTGAGTCCTGTTTCTTTAGCAGAACATAGCACACTCTGATTATTAAGTTCCCTATTTACTTGCATTAACACTGTGAGCTCCTCAAAAACAGAGGTTCTATCCTTGATTGTATCCCTTCTAGCACCAACACCTGGCACAGTGCAGGAAGTAGTTCAAGCAGCTGGTTTGTAATCTCTTTCCCTCTCATTACCAAAGGATTCTCCCAAGGAAAGAAAGCACATAATTGGTCTAACTTATTTATACACATGCTGATGATAATGAGCCTCATGGTAAACAGATTAATGCTATTGGCTAGAGGAAAAGTACTTATCAGTACTTTTATACAGTAGAAAGATTTTGGCAGAATATCCATGTTTTAGGATTTCTTATAATAGACAAATATAATATGTGGATTTATGAAGCAAGTTTCCCTGGAGGATATCATGTAAGCCATTAAATGATCTGAGTATAAATTGAAGATGATCAACAACATAAATGCTCCTTGCTTGCTGAAAAAATAACTTCTGTATCTTACTTAGAGATGCCCTCTGTTCTGGATGGGCTAGAGAGTGCATATTTAGAATGGTGAGGACTTGGGGAGCTACATGGATGGCCAACCTGCCCTCCCTGTGCCTCTTAATTGCTTGTTTTCTTCAAATCATTAGTAAAGCTTGAAACTAGCTGTGGTAGGCAGAATATTGGCCCATCAAATGCATCCACATCCCAAATCTCAGCACCTGTGTATATGTTATGTTATAGGGCAAAGAAGAGCTAAGGCTGTGGATGTAATTAAGATGATTGCAAATCAGCTGATTTTGTTATGGAGTGATTAACCTGGATCATCTGGATTGGTCCGAGGTAATCACGAGGCTCTTTATAAGTAGAGGAGAAGGGCAGATGAGTGAGAAGTACAGAAATGGTAGCGTGGTAAGGGCTCAGAGCCCCAACTTAGCTGGTTTTTGAAAATGGTGACTAGGACCGTGAGGCAAGGAATGCAAGCAGCCTTTAGATACTAGAAAAGCCAAGGTTATGGATCCTCTCCTAGTCCCTCCGGAAGGAATGCAGCCCTGTTGACATCTTGATTTCAGCACAGTGAAACCTATTTCACACTTCTGACTTGAGAATGGTAAGATAAAAATTACATGTTGTTTTTAAGTCACTAAGTTTGTGGTAATTTGTTACAACAACAAAAGAAAACCAAAAGCAGATAAGACCTCTGATTCATGTGGTTCTAATTTGATAACCCTAACACTTGTGTTAGTTCAGTAACTTAAACATAAAATAGGTTTTCTTTTTTTTTTTAACATCTTTATTGGAGTATAATTGCTTTACATTGTTGTGTTAGTTGCTGCTGTATAACAATGAATCAGCTATGCGTATACATATACCCCCATATCTCCTCTCTCTTGCGTTTCCTTCCCACCCTCCCTATCCCACCCCTCTAGGTGGTCACAAAGCACTGAGCTGATCTCCCTGTGCTAGGCAGCTGCTTCCCACTAGCTATCTATTTTATATCTTTGTTCCCAGCCATATAGCAACCAAATGCTACATTTGGTTGTGTGTATATGTCCATGCCACTCTCTCACTTCATCCCAGCTTATTTTTCTGGGCTAATGAATGGTGTACTCACTGTCTTCTAAGATTGACTTAATCATTGTTAGGTTTTTAAGCATTTGGTATTAGAAAATCAGTTATATAATGGGATACAGGTTTACAGCTATAAAAGCTAAACTCTCCATTGGTAAGTGTGGTCAATAAAACTCAGTTTAATTCAGTAAGTATTTAACATGGTCTATGTTCGAAGCACTTTAGCAAGTTCTATGAATGAATTTTTAAAAAGACAGTTACAAGAGTCTGTCCTCCATGAAACAAACATCTATTAGTAGATATAGATAATGCAAGACAATATAAGAAGCATTAAAATATAGCTACAAAAACACTGTGAAAATGCTGAAAAGAAAAATTTGAGGCTTTGTAAGGAAGTGCTCTTTGATTTAATAAATAAAGAATTAATAGAACTTGGAAAGCCAGAGGTGGGCTATCACGTAGACTGGTGTGGGAAAATTGTGGAATAAAGCCTAACTACAGGCATTGAGGTGACTTGGTATAGGGCATATTTAAGAAGAGTCCAATATTCTGCTTTGGTGGTATCTTGCAAAGCCAAGCCAAGCCGTGTTCTGTGCACAGTAGAAAGTGTGGGTCAGATTGTGCTGTGCCTTGGATCAAGCAGGTGAAATTCTTTTCCTATAGCAGGTGGGGAGCCACTGAAGGTGTTTCAACAGGGCACTGCTATGATTTTAACAGTACCTGAAAGGATTTTGTGGGCAGGTGTATGTAGGAGCAATTGGAAGTGGATTGACCTTTTCGTAGGCTATTACAGTTTTCAAACAGAAATTCATCAGTGCTACTCTAAATATACTGGCCCCTTCCATTAATACTCTGACTTATGGCATCTGGAATGCTGTTTTTGTACACAATCAGTTCTTCTGTGTGTTCTCTTACCTGCCGTTTGTAAATATTTTCTTTGCAAGGTACACATTACTTTTAAGCTGTGCAATTAAATCCTGAAAATTAACAAGCAGCAAGAAGAAAAAGCAATTTTAAATATTCTAAAGTCAAGGTCTAATGGGTCACTATGTTATCATTGTAAACTCATGTTTACTGAGTATCCAGTGGGGATGTATAAACTCTACTTGACTTTAGAATTATCATTAACCAAACGCTAAGTATCTGCAGTCATACGGAACCAGGATCTTAATGCCATAAGAATAAAAAGTCTGCGCTTTCTTGCACCAGCAATATACCTCTTCCACAATAAAGAGCTCCATTAGTAAAGGGAAGATGCTATTTTAATATATTAATGGAATCTGTAGTACTTTCTCACAAAACTAGCTCTTCTTCTTTGTTCCCAGCCATATAGGAACCAAATGCTTATTCGTTGAGGTCAGTAATAATGAAATTAACATCAGTGTGTGTCAACTATGCTCTAGACATTGTTGTAAGAATTTAAATATATCATATCATTTTATGTTCCCAGCAATTTTAGGAGGTTCTATTACTAATCCTAATTTAGAGATTTAGAAATAGGAGCACATAGAGAAGTCAAAGTAACTTGTCTGAGATCACAGAGCTAGTCAATGATGGAGCTGAGATTTGAACCCATTCAATGGACCTTTAGAGTCCAAATTCTTAACTACTACACCACATTCCCTCCAACAGTGTATTTCTTGGTGATTTATTTAGATACACCATGTATTGGTATCATCTTCCAATACAATGTCGATATTGGTATGCACTCCCATCTCAACTGGCTCATTTGGTAGGAGCAACAATCAGTAGTAATACTGAATTGAGAAGGTGAGGGCAAAGGGACAGGAGAGGCACAGGGGGAAGAAAAAGACATAGGTCATTCTTAATATAAGCAATGAAACCTATTCTTCAAGCAATTCAAAGGTTGAATACAGTATTATTTTGTAACAAAGTCTATGTTCCAGAAAAAGTCTTAAGACATTAACTAAAGACTGTATCGGTTTTAGATAGGTGGAAAATGGATTCCTAAGTGGTTAAGTTACTAGCCCAAGGCCATGCACTATTAGTGGGAAAGGAAGTATTTAGCTGTCTTAACTCGTGAGAGTGTTCAGTCTAATGCTGTATTTTGATAAATGTGATTATGGGGAAAAAAAGCTCTTTAGAGAACTCCATGTGTATGTGGGCCTTAGAATGATTTATCATTATTATTTGTCATTACAGCAAAAGAATTACTGTTATTTGTTTCTTTTGTTGAGTTTCGTTTGTTTTTATCAGAGTTACAAATGCACATATCTACATGCACTCTGCAAGTCTTCAGGTGAAAAATAGCATCACCCTGCTCTCACTCCAACTTTCCTGTTCCTCAGAGGTAACCAATGTTTTCAGCTATTAAAAAACCTATTAGCTTTACTATTCTCTCCATATCTTTAAATAATATGCTTTTATCTCTACTCTTTGCTTTTTCAACTTTAAGCATTAAGTGTTCATATCTTACCATGGAAGATGATTCAGCTCAACCACACACACATTTCCCATGTCCTGTCCTTCCAACTCTGTTGTATCATGATTTTGGTTAGATCAGTACTTTGTGTGCATTGCAAATTGGGTTGCTTCTTGGTTCTTTTCAGTGCTTGCTTGAGTTTCAACTTCTTTGGGTCTGCTGATTCATTATTGCTTGTTCTGTTTTACAGTTGGCAAAATTGTGTGGCTATCACCTTCTATCCCTTTTTATTTGTCTTTGTATGCTTACGTCTTTAAAGATATCTCCTTGCTGAGGGATATGTGTTTGTGTGTGGAGGGGCTGCCAGTGTGTTCAATATGCTCTTTTCCCAGATGTCCTTTTAGTTCCATAGTATCCATTAGAAATCTGGGGCAAAACCATAATCTAGTTTTCACTTGTACAGGATCAATGCCTTGAGGGTAATCAGAACTTTGAGTCAGGTAAATAAAGACAGTAGAAAATGAGCTGTGTATTTTGTAAAATGGATTTAGAATGTGAAGAACTCTGCCATGGTGCCAAACTCATTTTAGTGGCAACAGTGCTCCTATAAAAGGTGGTTTGGTTTGTAACACAATAATAAAATGGCTCAAAGACTGATAATTTGGAAACATTTTTTACAAAGGTGGGTTAAATTTTTGTTTACATGATGTTATAACTCCCTTTTATACAAATAGTGATAAACTTAAATTATAAAACTGAGATTGGCAATCTCTCTTCTAACTCAACTTAAAGGATGTCTCATTCAAGATAGAAAAGATGAAAGAGATATTAGTGTAGAAAAACTGGAGTTTTTAAATGCTTATAGCAAAGTACTGATTTGTATTTCTCAAACTCTCAGTTCATGTAGATAGATAAATTTGGATGGAATATTCAGTTATTTTGAGGATTTCCTAAAAAAGCAATACTTCTTGGATGTTAGCAAATTATAGTTATGAATCATTTGAACCTATCAAGACTGTATATATTTTATTTTAGTTACAGCTGCAACTTCTGGTACGCTGAATTTGGACGTTCATATTCTAATACATTACAATTATGCCTTTTCAATATTGGAATGTACTCTTGGGTTTTTTTCCTTTTAAATGTTATAAAATTTTTTCCTGGAATAAGAAACACATTTTGAAAAAAATTCATATAAAGGTTAAAGAATTTGTATTTTTTTCAGACAAGTCAAATATATCTGCAGAACTAACTCATATTTAGATAAAAATTTCAGTCATTCATTTATCACCTATAAGGCAATTAATTCATTTGTTTATCTAGCATTTATTGCAAATATTCAATGTGTGACATATCATCATTAGCCCTGCTGATGCAATGAATGACATACACTATGGCCTTCAAGGAGCTTGGAGTCTAAGAGAAATGCCATTGTGCCATTGTTGACGTCGCTATAAAATAAAACCTGGTGTGTTTACATTTCCAAGAGAATGTTAATGTATAAGGGGAGCAGTGTTGAAGAAAGTATGTGGACTTTGGAGCTATTCAAGCTTAAATTTAATTCCTGGCTTTGGCAGTTACTGACTGGCATTTCTACAGGCATAAGTATCCTACAGGCTCGTTGTTAGGATTAAAAGATATAATATATGCAAAACAGCAGACGTATAGTAAAGCTTAACAGTTTCCTTTTTTTTTATTGATTTTGGAATATGCAGTATCCCCAATATAGCATTTGCTCCCTGGGTAAAGAGTCACCACTGAAGTGCCAACAATTTCCATGAGAACACTGCAAATACTTTGAGAAAAACTTTCGAACCAGAAGGGACTTCAGAAATGATCTAATCCATCTCCTTTGTAATGACCTAGCTCAGTCACACAGCTAACTGAATCAAAGCCAGGACAGAACAGAACTCAGATTCCTAAGTTTTATGCTCTTCAACCTTTAAAATAGAAAAGATATGAAAAATAATTTTTAAATGGTGGTCCATTATGAAATAAAAATTGGGCATTTCAGTACCATCCTAGATAATAATTTTAATTTAATGCTTTGCTATGTCTTACAAGAATTAAAAAATCTATGACCTTGAGCTTTTGGAGATTTAAGTGACTGAAAAAGAATTCACCAGATGTTTGTGCTATTGTTTCCTAGCTCTGTTTTGAAATTGTTGTGGTTGATATTGGATGTTCACTCCCAGTGCTCTGTGTTGTTAAGTCAGAAACCATAAACAGCACTGGAAAACAACTTCCAGTCTTACTGCAAATGTCTAACTCAGTTGATAGTTGGCCGCTTTCAGAATTGTTCTCTTTGATGCCCTTTCTGTAATCTGTTCCTCCTGAGAAGAAAAATGGTCTGGCTGTTTCTGTTCAAATCACCGTCAGATACCTGGGTGAGAAAAAACAATGAACTGTAGGAACATCTATTTCTGATGGACTGTAACGGTTTGGAGAATAATGGAATACTACCTAATTGGAGCTTTCTTATAGCAGTTTTTAAACACAGATAACAATAAGCTGTAGTTTGAAGAACTTTCTACTACAGCACACAGATTTGAAATCTGTCCATTCTTGAGGCCCTCCCTGAGTTACACTGGGTCTTATTAAAACAATCACAAAACAGATGGAATCTTCTTAAAGATGGCACTCCTCTTGTTGCCTCTTTCCTTGGAAGGTGTTGTGTGAGCACAGCCCCTAAGAAGGGAGGCAGACAGCAACTTGCTCAGTTGCCGAGCCTTTCAAGGGGTTATGGTTCAGTTACTTTGACAGGCCATTAGATTTGGGGACCCCCTTTATCCCTTGTTTTTGTTTTTCACTTGAATCAAGGGAAGTGGCTTCCCCTCTGTGAGTTTCTAAATCACGGTGAAATAAACGAATGCTGGGGCAGCTTAAACACTTGGCCTTTAGGGCTGAATTCAAATCTCAGACTGCTTGCTGTAGAGCAGCCGGAAAATGTCGATTTACGATGAGAATAAAAGAAAGGTGGCCTCCACGGTCCTGTTTCATCCTACAAAGCCATGACTTTTTAGATATCTTAAAGATGAATTCCCGTTTTAAAGATGAATTCACACCCCTTCCATTGGAATTCTCTCATCCTTTAGATCTGTGGACACTGCAGGGTTTATCTTCATTTCCTGTGGACCCATCCTTTTATCAGAATTGAATTATCCTCTTTTGATGCGTATGTGTTACATTATTTGTCAGGCACTTTCCCTCTGCCGTGGGTTGAAATAAAAGCAATTATCCTGTAGCCACAGGATACATTTTTCATTCCTCTCCTGGACTTTCTGAGTACAGCTAATCAGACCGAAGCAGACATGAGCATTTTCCGCAGTAGACCCTGACCCAGTGTAGAGACTGCTTTGAAAGAGACTGATCATGGTTCTCGTGTTGCCGTCATTCTCTTGGCTGAGTAAGAAATAAATGAGAAACCACCAGTTCTCAAAAGGAAGGTAACTTTCAGACTTTTCAGTTGATGGTTAAGGTGCTCTCGATTATTGGTCTCTCAAAACATACACACTACTGACCTCACGTTGATTGCTGACATGTAAAATATGATGTCCAGCTAGCATGGGAAACCATTTTGAATAAAACGGAATGATACCAGTGAAGGTCCAATGACTATGAGAACTGTTTCTGGAGCTCTTTTCCCTTCATCGTTCATATTTATGTGGCCTTGCCCTGTACCATGTACGTTAACTGTTGGCTAGAAATTTCGTTGTACGGCATGGGTGGGTCCTTGTAAGCTGGTTGTTGGGAAAATGAGTACAAGACCCTTGACTCTTATTCTCACTGCATGTGGGGAGTAAGTTGATGCAAAGACCTCTTAGTGTGTCAAAATGGAATGGATTGCATCTGAACCGATGCCACCCTCATCGCCTTTCTATCTTGATACCTAAGGCTCCCTATTTCCAGCGGCAGCCTCAGGGCTTGCAGGAGGCCCTGGATGCTGGTATGTTACATAGTTATTTGTGGTGGAAGTACAAACAATGTGTATACATGCTCACACTGGCAGATACACACACACTTTATTTATTGAAAATCTATGTGCCAGGCCCTACATGTCAATGAATTCGTGACGTATCTGTCTCTTTCAATTCTTAAAATGGTTCTATTCCTTCAGTTACCAAATAGGCTGAAGGTACCTATTCCGAGGAAGGTATTTGTATTCTCATTTAATGTGAGAAGACGGAAACTCAAGATGATTAAAGCTTTTGCCTGAGTGATTGCAGAATCCCAAATCCATGCTACTCACTCTTAATTGCTCCATCCCAGTTCAATTCCCCTCCCCCGACCTCACCTCCCTGCATCCTCTGACTGGTACCAGAGCTTCTCAGGCTGATCAAGACAAAAGCTTCTGATATATTACCTTGAGCACATCTTGCTTCACTGCTCACAGCTGCAAATGGGGAACTTTAATAGATCTGGGATTTAAAAAAACTATTTTTTGCATTGTCCAACGTGTAAAGCAAGCTATTTGCAAAGCTGCTTTCGCTGAAGTAGGACTAGGGTCCAGGGCCCAGATCTTGGCTTCTTCGGCTGAAGGGGTGTTTCCTCATCTGGAATCAGAACCAGCTGCTGGTCTACTTGCTTCCTTCCTGCTGGGTTTTTTTTTTTTTCTTTTGAGATTTCAAATATCTATAAAATGAAATCAGTAAAAATGAATATAAATATTACCTAGGATTCATAGAACAGTTGGTTCTGCTATAATGATATGTATGTGGTCTAAAAATCATTGTGCTATGAAAAATAACAAAACTATAGGGATTACTGAACAGAGTGGGGTCGGGCACAGTGCTCAAAACCTGTCACTGACACCTGGTGAAGTTGAAGAGGACTAACCACCCCAGCTCCTCAAAGGTGGGGACCTGCTCTGATGATCCCTTCCTGACCTGTATATGTGGCCATCAGCCCGACTGTCATAGTGGTCGAGTGATGTGTACTGAGGCAGTTATTACAGACGAGGTTCCACTGCTATCTCTTTCTTCCTCCTTTTTATCCTCTGAGACCCTGAAAACCAAGCTCCTGACTTGTTTGCTCCCCAAATTTCATTTACAGACAATTAGACCTAAATTCTTAGGGGCTAACTAAAGATCTCAGGTGATACAGCTAGCATTAGCGGGAATGACCACCATGCAGCAGGGATCAGGTGAAGTTCTTTAAAATCATTACTTCATTTCATCTTCACAACAACATACGAGGCATGGAGGATTATTCTCCATCTAGCAGATGTATAAAAGAGACTTAGAGAGGTTTAGAAATTCATCCTAAATCTGCAGAGGAGATAAATGGCTGACTTAGAGATGGAAACCTCTGATTTGTTTGCTGCCTGACTGATGTATTCAGGACGCTGCACTAAGCCCTGATACTTCCTGAGCAGAGTCCTGGGCACTGAAGTACAACCCAAGATGTCTTCACTTACCTGTGTACTGACCCCTCTCGCTTCCCACTTGTAACTCCTCTTGCCAGACTGGATGTCCCTTTTTCCCTCTGACACCCCCTTCTCCCTTCCACTTTTCCTGCCATCAGCTGTCTATCTTTCCTAACCAGATGCCCAACGTTTCTGGGATTGAGCTTCGGATTAATGGCATCCATTTGTCACTGCGTCTAGCCTGCCTGACTTGACCCAAGAGTCACCTTTGCCACTAATCTGGCCACCTTGTGCCTACCTGGACCTGGATTTGGTTCTCCCATTAAGGGAGCTGAGATCTGACTTTTGGGCCACAATCTTCCTCAAGGACCCTTGCCTTACACCTGATCCTGAATGAATCCGTAATGAAACACTTTATTTTTGATCATGAAATAAAGTTCATTTCCTCTACAGAAATGAGTACTTCCCTACCTAGGTTGGCCCTGAACCTTACAAACAGACCAAGAACACTCATGTTTCAAGTAATGTAAAACAAAGGCCAAGTCTTTCTGTTTTTCTCAGGAACATCTAACTTTCCAACCAGCATCCAGTTCTAGCATCAAAATTCCGTGTATCTTCAAGTGGGTTCAATTTTTTTTTTTCCCCTTACGATGTAGGTTATTGAGCTTTGAACAAACTTGCACTGAATTGTTCATTTCTACAGGGAATTTATTATCTTTGCTATTTCTGTTTTCAAAACCAGGACACCTACTGCCCTTTCACACTCCAAATGATAGCTGTCACAAGTAGATTAATGGGCATTATCAGGCTGGTTTGGAAAAGGCTGGAGCAGTGATCATTGTGTCACTAAGAATGGCTGATTGAAGCGAGTGAGTTAATTGATTTGTACACCAAACCAATCTTCAGAAATCAAATACTTTTCAAGATTTAGGAAAGGACGGTCAGTTTTTCTTGGCAGTCAATGCTGTTTTCTGCTGCATAAAGTAATGGTGTGACAACCTGTCTGTCCTTTCTGAGAAAAAGACTTTGCTGCCTTCAAATTATGCTCTCATGTACAAGTTAGATTTTTGCATTGCTATTATTCCTCTTCTTTCTATTAGGACCTGAGACTTAAAAGAAAGTCTTATTCTCTGGGTGGTTGTTTTGGTCACAGTGTTTTAGTGTAGAAATGACTCTTTTGAGGTAGTCAAAAAAGAGAGCAGGCAAACTGTTCCAGCAAAACCAAATCGCAACTCAATTGTTGGGAGAAGGAGGCAGGGCTGAAATGTACCATCTACACAAGGCCTCCTTTCTTTTGTCTCCATTTTATACCTTCAAAAAAGTTATTTGCTTTAAGTTATTTTCTGGGACAGATATACTTCCTTAATGTACTTTAAAAAAATGTATTTATTTATTTGGCTGCATTGGGTCTTCCTTGCTGCACGCGGGCTTTCTCTAGTTGTGACAAGTGGGGGCTATTCTTCTTTCCGGTGTGCCGGCTTCTCACAGTAGTGGCTTTTCTTGTTGCGAAGCACAGGTTCTAGGCACGTGGGCTCAGTAGTTGTGGCTCGCGGGCTCTAGAGCACAGGCTCAGTAGTTGTGGTGCACGGGCTTAGTTGCTCCGTGGCATGTGGGATCTTCCCGGACCAGGGCTGAAACCCATGTTCCCTGCATTGGCAGGTGGATTCTTAACCACTGCACCACCAGGGAAGTCCCCTTAATGTACTTTTAAATGCACTGAAGGAAAAAAAGGCTGTTTGTCAGAATCCAATTGACGAGAGAAACTGTTTTTACGTTGATTTTGTGCATTGACAGCCAATTCTTAGTTTTTTTTTCAAGGAAGTGAGGATGCGTGTTTTTATGCTAAGAAAATGCTATTTCCTTCCTTATTGTAAAATGAGTGCTTTTGGGGCAAAAAAAGTAGTGTTTTTTTCCACACCCTCCCCAAAGCATAGTGTCTCAGTTGATTGATACAATAACAGATTTCCTGCTATGTAAAGTAAGTCCTACTGAACCCTCAAATATCCTTCTTTTATTAAAAGGAAACTTGGAGGTCACCTTTCATCCCCTTTATTTTACAAATAAACACATAGAAACTTCTAGAGGGTCAGTAGAGTTCTCACAGATCTTTAGAGGCCGATTGGAGTGTGCCATTGTCACACTGTTCTCTACTTATGATTAGATTTTCTCTGTGAACCTCCATATATTTATGGGCTTATGACTGAAATAAAATTTGCCCCCGGAACTTTGCACATCTGGAAGAAAAGGAGAAATAGAATAGGTATACTCACCACTGGTGGAGAGGCCCTGATGTATCCCCAATTCTGGACTAAGGGGAGGCCTAAGGAGGCTCCAAAGATCTTTAGGAAAGTGCCTGGGCTTGGTCAAAAACAGGATTATAAAGATTAGGCAACCCCTTATATCTTTCTTATGTCCTTCTCCCTGTTACCTCCATTCAGTTATCCCACTATCTTGGGCCACTTTCCTGGGGAAATTTATGACTGCCAGGCCATTTCAGTGAATGAAAAAAAAAAAAAAGTACTGTTATTTCCATTTCAACATGTCAGAGATATACTAAATTTCACTGATTTTATTCTTGAATATATTTTGTCCTACGTTGAAAATCTGGTTTGAATAATATCAAAATTATGACTTATTTACTTTATCCTAATATATTGCTTATGTATGTAAATATAAAAATATAAATACACTTTTAATAAAATATATTACTTACATATTTATATTAAGATTAAATTTACTATATATTTTGAATTAGAAAATATATAAACCAGCATAAAACAGCAATTTCAATATTACAAATAATAATTGTTTAATGCAGCTTAAACTTTCCTTCTAGTTCTTTATTACCATAGGGTACATTCTATTAAGGATGGACAAGTACTGTCAACTGAAATATCTTTTTTTCTCTGAGGTGGTTTGCTGTTAATTTGTTATACAGTTAGGTTTGCTTGTTTTATTTTGGTTTCAATTTTAGGTCTTGCTTTTTTGTTCTTTTTGACTGGATTTTATTTATTTTTTGCGGTATGCGGGCCTCTCACTGCCGTGGCCTCTCCCGTCGTGGAGCACAGGCTCTGCACGCACAGGCCCAGCAGCCATGGCTCACGGGCCCAGCCGCTCTGCAGCATGTGGGATCCTCCCGGACCGGGGCACGAACCCGCGTCCCCTGCATCGGCAGGCGGACTCCCAACCACTGCGCCACCAGGGAAGCCCTGGATTTAAAATTTTAATATGTAAAACATTGAAATGGTCTCCCAACCAGAGCTATAAAGAAAGGCATACTTAGAAGTCTTATCTGTGTCACCACTACACTCTTCTTACTACAGTATGTACTGTATGTAACCATTATTTTTAACTTCTGGATTATCTTTTAGAATTTTTGTGGTGGTAGTGATTGTTTTTACAAGTATGTGTGTATTGCATGTATTTGTTCTTTTTCCTTCCATTTCTTACTAAACATAGCATGCAATATCCACTTTTCTGCACCTTGTTATATTTACTTGACAATATATCCCGAAAGTTCTTCCATATCAGTATAGAGAAATCTTCCACATTTTTTTTGTTGAGAGCTGTGTGTGAGGTGGGGGCTATATATTACTCCATTGTTTTTATTTTCCAAAATTTATTTCACCAGCTCTTTATTAATCAACATTTGATAGATTTCCAATTTTTGCCCATTACAGATAATGCTGCAATGAATAATTTTTCACAATGTCATTTTGTATTTATAAAATGTATCTTTGGGATAGATTTCTAGAATTGGGGTTGCTGGATGAAAAGGAACATTCATCTGTAGTATTGCTAGAAGTTGCCAAATTCTTCTCAAAAGGGGAATTATCTTGTATTCCGCTATTGATATGTGAGAGTGAGTTTTTCTAAGTCTTGACAACCCAGTTTGTAGTCATTTTAAATTCGCCAATCTGATATGTGAGAGGTGATACTTCATAGTTCGATTTTGCTCTCTAAAAACTGAGTGAAGTAAGCATTGTTTTGTATCATTAAGAATGATGATTTAAGTGTTGTTTTGAAGTTCAGTTTTTTTTTAACATAACAGGATTAAAACTCTGATAAAATTTCACAAGGATATAATACTTTTTTGTGAATTAAAATCGATTGCATTTCATATTGTAAAAAGTATGGGGATATTACATAAAACAAAACTGTTAATCACTGAAAGTTTCTGAATTAAGCTACTGATTCAAAGTAGGAGTATTATTTTCCTCTTATGAAAGTAATGTATGCTTTTATTTGGAAAGTCTATAGTGTAGAAGTAAAAACAGTTATACCACCTAGAGGCCACATATTTTGGGATATTTTCTTTCAGTCTTTTTCTATTCTTTTGAAACATTATTGTTTACAGTAATACTTTTCATTTTATTAGACTTTATTTTTAGAGCAGTTTCAGGATTCGAGAAAAACTGGGCAGAAAAATACAGAGTTCCCATGAATTCCCGTGGAATATCTCTTCATTTACTTAGATTTTTGATTTCTTTCATCTGATTTTTGTAGTTTTCCTCATTTAAATCTTGTATATATTTTGTTAAATCTATACCTAAGCATTTCATCTTCTGTTGCTAATATAAGTTGTGTTGTTTTTAAATTTCAGCTTCTAATTGTTCATTGGTAGCATTTGGGAAAGCAAATTTACTTTTGTATATTAACTTTGCATCCTCAAAACTTGCTACTATCACTTACTAGATCCAGAAACTTTTTTGTTGATTCCTGGGGATTTTCTACATAGACAGTCAAGAAAACTACAAAGAAACACTTTTATTTCTTCCTTTCTAATCTGTATACTTTTTTCTTGTCTTGTCTTACTGCATTAGTCAGAATTTCCAGTACAGTATTGAATAGGAATGGTGAAATGATTTTTGCCTTGTTTCTGTTCTTAGGGAAGAGCATCCAGTTACTCACCATTAAGTACAATATTAGCTGTAGGGCTTTTGTAGAAGTTATTTGTTAGGTTGAGGAAATTTCTCTTTATTCCTAGTTTGCTGAAAGTTTTTGTCCTGGATGAGTGCTGAATTTTGTTAAATGCTTTTTCTGCATCGATTAATATGATCATATAATCTTTAATCCTTTGTTGATATGATGAATTACATTAGTTGATTTCTGATTGTTAAACAAGACTTGTATAACTAGAGTAAATCTCACTCAGTCATAGTATATAATTCTTTTCATACATTGTTGAATCTGCCTTATTGATACTTTGTTAAGGATTGCAACTATGATCATAAGAGGTATTTGTAGGTTTCCTTTCTTGGTAATGCTTTTGTCTTATTTTGGTATTATCCTGGCTTCACAGAATATGTTAGGATGTATTCCCTCTGCTATTTTCTGGAATAGATTGCAGGGATTGGTATCATTTCTTTCTTAAATATTTGGTAGAATTCACTAGTGAGACCATCTGGCCTTGTTGTCTTCTGTTTTGGAAGAAACATTAATTATTGATTTAATTTCTCTACTAAAACCACTCTCAGTCTCTGTCTTTTAACTGGTATATTTAGAACATTAATATTTAAAGTCATTACTGATATAGTTGGACTAATACCTTCTATTTTGTAGCTGTTTTCTAGTTGTATTTTATTTTTTTCCTTCCATGACATTTATGCTTTCTCTGCTTTTTAAAATTAATTAATTAATTAATTTCAGGTAACATTGGTTTATAACATTATCTAAGTTTCAAGTGAACAACCTATTTTGACATCAGTACACACTACAGTGGGCTTATCACCAAAAGTTTAATTTCTGTCTGTTACCACACAGTTGACCCCCTTTACCCATTCTGCCCTTCCCTTCTGGTAGCAATCTGTTCTGTGTCTATGTGTTTGTTTTTGTTTTGTTTGTTTGCTTATTTATTTATTTAATATTCCACATATGAGTAAAATCATACGGCATTTGTCTTTCTCTGTCTGACTTATTTTACTTAGCATAATACCTTCAAGGGCCAGCCACATTGTTGTAAATAGCAAGATTTTATCTTAATGGCCAAGTGGTATTTCATTGAACTTATATACCACATCTTCTTTTTCCATTCATCCATCAGTGGGCACTTAGGTTGTTCAATATCTTGACTATTGTAAATAATGCTGTGATGAATACAGGGCTGCATATATCATTTTGAATTAATGTTTTCAGATTCTTTGGATAAATACCCAGAAGTGGAATAGCTGGATTGTATGGTAATTCTATTCTTAAATTTTGAGGAACCTCCATACTTCTTTCCATAGTGGCTGCAATAATGTACATTTCCATCAACAGTGTATGAGTGTTCCTTTTTTCTCCACATCTCCAACACTTGTAATTTCTTGTCTTTTTGATGATAGCTGTTCTAATGAGCATGAAGTAATATCTCATTATAGTTTTGATTTGCATTTCCCTAATTAGTGATGTTGAATATATTTTCATGTGCCTATTAGCCATCTGTATGCCTTCTTTGGGAAAGTGTCTGTTCAGATCCTCTGCCAATTTTTAATCAGGTTGTTCTTTTGTTGTATGACTTCTTTATATATTTTGGGTATTAACTTCTTATTGGATATATCATTTGCAAATATATCCTCCGATTGGTAGGTTGTCTTTTTGTTTTGTTGATGATTTTCGTTGTGCAAAGGTTTTTTAGTTTGATGTAGTCTTATTTGGTTATTTTTGCTTTCCTTTTCCTTGCCTGAAAAGACATATCCAGAAAGATATTGCTAAGACTGGTGTCAAAGAGCATACTGCCTATGTTTTCTTCTAGGAGTTTTATGGTTTCAGGTCTCACATTCAAGTCTCTAACCCAGTGAGTTAATTTTTGTGTATGGTGTAAAATATTGGTCTAGTTTCATTCTTTTACATGTGGCTGTCCAGTTTTCCCAAACTGTTTGTAAGAGACTATCTTTCTCCATTGTATATTCTTTGTTCTTTTGTCATAAATTAATTTTTTATATATATGTGAGTTTATCTCTGGGCTCTCAGTTCTGTTCCATTGACCTCTGGTCTGTTTTTCTGCCAATATCATGCTGTTTTGATTACTATAGCTTCATAGTGTAATTTAAAATCTGGGAGTGTGATACCTCTCTCTTTGTTCTTTTTTCTCAGGATTGTTTTGACTATCTGGGGTCTTTTGTGGTTCCATACAAATTTTAGGATTATTTGTTTTAGTTCTGTGAGAAATGTCATGGATATCTTGATAGGAATTGCACTGATGCTGTAGACTGTTTTGTGTAGTATGGACATTTTAACAATATTCTTCCAATTTATGTACATGGAATATCATTCCATTTATTTGTGTCTTCTTCATTTTCTTTCATCAGTGTCTTATGGTTTTTAGTGTAAATGTCTTTCACCTCCTTGGTTAAATGTATTCTTAGGTATTCTTTTTGTTTTGATAGTAAATGGGATTGTTTTCTTAATTTCTCTTCCTGATAGTGTTTTCTGATAGTGTACAGAAACACAACAAAGTTTTGTATATAGATTTAGTATTCTGCATTTTACTCTATTTTTTTATTATTTCTAAATTTTTTTCTTTTATTTTTGGTGGAGTCTTTAAGGTTTTCTGTATATAAAATTATGTCATCTGCAAATAGTGATAGTTTTCCTTCTTCCATTCCAATTTAAATAGATTTTATTTCTTTTTCTTGCTTAATTGCTCTGGCTAGGACTGCTAATACTATGTTGAATAACAGTGACAAGAGTGAGCATTCTAGTTCTTGATCTTAGAGGAATAGCTTTAAGTTTTTCACTGTTGAGTATGTATGATGTTAGTGGTGAGCTTGTCATATATGACATTTATTATGTAGATGTATGTTCCCTCTGTAGCCATTTTATTGAGAGTTTTTATCATAAATGGATGCTGAATCTTATGAAATACTTGCTGCATCTATTGAGATGATCATTAGTTTTTATTTTTCATTTTGTTAATGTGGTGTATCATGTTGATTGAGCTGTAGATGTTGTACCATTGCTGCATCTCTGCAATAAATCCCCCTTGATCATGTTGTATGATTCTTTTAATATATTGCATGCAGATTGCTAATATTTTGTTCAGGAATTTTGCCTCTACATTCATAGGAGATATTGGCCTGGCATTTTCTTTTTTTGTGTTGTCCTTGTCTGGTTTGGGTATCAGTGTAATGTTTGCCTTGTAAAGTGAGTTAGGAAATATTCCTTCCTGCTCAGTATTTTGGAAGAGTTTTAGAAGGATAGGTATTAAATCTCCTAAGAATGTTTGGTAGAATTCACCTGGACTTTAGATTTTTAGGAGTTTTTTTATAACTGTTTCAATCTTCTTACTACTACTCATTCTATTGAGATTTTAAATTTCTTCATGATTTCTGACTTGAAATGTTGTATGATTCTAAGAATTCATCCATTTCTTCTAGGTTGTCTAATTTGGTGTACACCTCTTTATAGTATTCTTTTATAATCCTTTGTATTTCTGTTGTATCCCTCATACAGCTACTCTTTTGCTTCTGACTTATCTGAGCCTTCTCTCGTTTTTTCCTCAGTGAGTCTAGCTAAAGAATTGTCAATTTTGTTTATCTTTCAAAGAATCAGCTCTTAGTTTCACTGATCTTTTCTGTTGTCTTTTTAGTCTCTTTCATTTATTTCCACTCAGATCTTTATTATTTCCTTCCTTCAACTAATTTTGGGCTTTTGTTTGTTCTTCTTTTTCTAGTTCCTATAGGTGTAAGGTTTAATTGTTTATTTGAGATTTTTCTTTTTCTTGAGGTAGGCCTCTATTGCTATTAACTTCCCTTTTAGTATAATTTTTTCTGCATCCCATAGAATTTGGTATGTCATAGTTTCATTTTCATTTGTATTTAGGTATATTTTTGATTTCCTCATTGACACAATAGTTGTTCAGTAGCATGTTGTTTAGCCTCCACATATTTGGTTTTTCCAGCTTTCTTCTTGTGGTTGATTTCTAGTTTTATACCACTGTGGTCAGAAAAGATGTTTGATATGATTTCAGTCCTCTTAAATTTATTGGGACTTGTTTTGTGTCCCCAAAAATGGTTCATCCCTGAGATGTTCTGTGTGCACTTGAGAAAAAGGTGTATTCTGCTGCATTTGGATGGAATGTTCTGTATAAATCTATCAAGTTTATCTGGTCTAATGTTTCACTTACAGCTGCTGTTTCCTTGCTAATGATCTATCTATTGATGTAAGTGGGCTGTTAAAGTTTCCTACTATTATTGTGTTGCTGTCAATTTTTTCCCTTAGGTCTCTTAATATGTTTTATATATTTTGGTACTCTTATCTTAGGTGCACATTTATTAATAAATGTTATGTCTTCTTAATAAGTTGTCTGCTTTACCATTATATAATGTCCATCTTTGTCTCTTGTTACATTTTGTCTTGAAGTCTATTTTGTCTGGTATGAATATGGCTACATCTGCTTTATTTCAGCTGCCATTTTCTTGGAGTATAATCTTCCATCCCTTCACTTTTAGCTTATGTTTGTCTTTAGAACTGAGATGAGTTTCCTGGAGGTAGCATATAGTTGGGTCTTGTTTTTTAATCCATCCAGCCACTCTTTGTCTTTGACTGGTTAATTCACTCCATTTACATTCAGGCAATTATTGATAAGTGAGGACTTAGAACTGCCATTTTATCTTTTGTTTTCTGGTTGTTCTATATCTCCATTGTGTCTTTTTCCTTGTGTTTCTGTCTGCCATTTTGTTTGGTGTTTATATGTTTATATGATGTTTTCTCAGTTTCTTCTTCTTTATGTTTTTTATCTGCTCTAGATGTATGTTTTGTGGTTACACTGAGGGTTTGTATAAAACATCTTATATATAAAATAGTCCTTTTTCTGCTGATAGCATTTTATCTTCATTTACCCATATAGTTGCTTTCCTCTTTCCTTTTTATGTTTCTGTTGTCTCAAAGTATCCCATTTTATTTTGTGAATTCTATTATCAGGTTGAAGTAGCTCTAGTTATTTTTACTATTTTTTCCATTTAATCTTTATGCTGTAATTAAATGATTAACCACCTTCTGACATACAGTTGCAGTTTTCTGATTCTATCATCATACTCAAATTTTTGTGTACTTATGCCTTTTCATTTCAGGTAGAAGATCTCCTTTCAACATTTCTTGTAAGGCTACTCTAGTGGTGATGACTCCCTCAGCTTTTGTTTGTCTGCGAAAGCCTTTGTTTCTCCTTCACATCTGAAGGATACCTTTGCTGGATAGAGTATTTTTGTCTGACAGTTTTTATCATTTAATATTTTCTGTGTGTCATTGCACTCTCTGCTGTCCAGTAGTTTCTCTTGCGAAATCTGTTGGTGGCCTAATGAGGGTTTCTTTGTAAGTTACTGTCTTTTTTACCTGGCTGCCTTTAAGATTCTTCATCATTGACTTTTGACAGTTTTAACATAACGTGTCTTAGAGAAGGTCTTTTGGCATTGAGATAATTAGTTGTTCTCTTAGCTTCAGAGATTTGGTTATCCAGTTCCTTCCCCAGGATTGGGAAGTTCTCAGTTATTATTTCTTTGAATAAACTGTCTGCACCCTTCTCCCTCTCTTCTCCTTCTGGGATATGCATTATCCTTGTGTTGCCCTTTATAATGGGCTCTGATAGTTCTCATAGAATTTCTTCTTTTTTAAAAAGATCTCAGGGCTTCCCTGGTGGCGCAGTGGTTGAGAGTCCGTCTGCCGATGCAGGGAACATGGGTTCGTGCCCCATGCCGGGAAGATCCCACATGCCGTGGAGTGGCTGGGCCCGTGAGCCATGGCTGCTGAGCCTGTGCATCTGGAGCCTGTGTTCTGCAGCGGGAGAGTCCACAGCAGGGAGAGGCCTGTGTACCCCCACCAAAAAAAAAAAAAAAAAGATCTCAGTTCTTTCTCCTCTTCTACCTGAATTATTTCTAGATTTCTACTATTGAGTTCACTAATTCTGTCTTCCGTATGGTCTCTGAGATCTGTCATGAGGTATCTTGTCATGAGGTGTCTGTAATTAATTTTGGTAAAGTTTTAGTAATTATTACTTAAAATATTCCTCTGCTTCTTTCTCTCATTCTCCCCTCTCTGATGTTTCCATACATGTATGTTACACCTTTTGTAATTGTCCTACAGTTCTTGGATATTCCATTCAGTGTTTTCATTCTTTTATTTTTTTCTCTTTACTTTTCAGTTTTGGAAGTCTCTATTGACATATCTTCAAGCTCATTTGAGATTTTTCTCAGTTGGGTTTAGTTTACAGATGAGCACATCAAAGAGCATTCTTCATTTCTATTATAGTGGTTTTGATTTCTAGCATTTCCTTTTGTTTCTTGGTGTTTCCATCTCTCTGTCTATACCACGCATCTGTTCTTGCATGTTGTCCAGTTTTGCCATCAAAGGCTTTAGCATATTAATCAGAATATTTTAAATTCATAGTCTGATAATTCCAAAATTGCTGCTGTATCTGAAATCTTGTTCTGAGGCTTGCTTTTTCTTTCCATCCTGCATTTTACCCATTTATCATATCTTGTGGGGGTTTTTTTGCTGAAAGCTGGACATGGTGCCTTGAGTGAAAGGAGGTTAGGTAAATAGGATTTTTATGTGAGGCTGTGTTATGGTTAGTAATTAGGGTGTGTTCATTCTTTGCTGTAGCTGTGGTGTCAGATAATAAAATTTCCTTTAATGTTCTTATTTTTATCTCACTGCTGTCTTTGGTTTTCCCTAGAGACCCTTTCTTAAATAGAGCCTGAAGCATGCTATCCTTTTAGCTGTAATTCCCTGTTATACATAAGTCTATTGTGAGGTGGTAAGGTGTGGGGAAAGGGAAAATATTTTATAACCTTTTGATTAGGTCTTGGTAATTTTAGTGAACCTGTGTGCCTGGGCTGTGACCTTCACAAATGCTTCTCAGCTTTTACCGCCACCCCCTCAATGAGGAAGTCTACAGGGCTTGGGGATGGGTATACCTTTCCCCCACTTCAAAGGCTAGAGGGGGCTGGAGTTTGAGTATTTTCCTTCTAAGGTCAGTTAGGGTCTTGGAAAAGCCAAGTGGCTTTGGCTTTGGTAAAAGAGTTTCCCTTGCGGGTAGGCCTTTTTTAAGGAGAAGAGAAAGCTCTAGGTATATTTCAAAGCAGTTACTTTTCCCCTGCCCCTGAGAGAAGCTTGAGGGGACTTTCTTCTAATCTTTTATCTGAGAACTTGGAGGGCTCCAGGAGGTAAATGCCATGGAAATGTGGGTATCTCTCTAAGGACAGGCCCCCCCAAATTTTTAATTCTCAAGTTAGTCCATGCTCAGCTGCCAGTAATTAGGCAATTATACTTAAATATTCTTACCAGTTGCTGGCTCCAGTAACACTTCTGCTCCCTGCAAGATGTGATTCTCTCTATTTGCCTATTTCTCCAGTTTGGGGGCAGTAGTTTTTATAGCCTCAGTTCTCTGATGGATCTAAAAAGCATTACTGATTTTCATTCACTTTGATTCACTTTTTGTGTGTGTGTGCAGATGAGAGTGAGGACTTCAAGCTCTTTGCATGTCTGACCAGAAACTGATGTATCTTATTGATTTTTACACACATAAGAAAGAAAGATGATAATCTGGTATATTTAGTTATTTCTAGTTTTTTGTTTTCCCATTAATTTTCATGGTTTTTGATTTACACAAATATTTCCTTTTAATGAGAATTTAGTAATAGAAATTCATGGATATGGGAATTTTAGCGCTGCCTTTTAAAAACTGAGTAAATGTCCTTCTAAACTAAATGATACAAGTTTATAAGATTTTATTTGGAATGTAAAATTTTAAATTTTTTCTTGATATATGTATACAACCCTACTTGTAAAAGATTCCTTCTTGAGATACCAATTGAATCTTTTTCCAACCAAGTAATTTTCCAGATATTTTCACATAGGTAAATATCCATTTGTTTTGAAAAATCTTGTGGGAGAAAAATTATTCAATTTTTATGACTAACTTTTCTCAATAACAGCATCTAAATCAATTATATATTACATGATTTCTCTTTTATGGGAGCTAACATTCATAGTGTTATGACCAATAGAACCTCCTCCAAAATTATTGGTGGTTTTGCTTTGGAAAAATAAAATTAGACTTTGGTTTTATTCTGAACTTCCTAGTAAAGTAATAGTAAATTAGTTCGACCTCTTTAAAATCCACCGATACCAAAGTCACATCTATGGAACCATTTTTGTTTCATAAAGCAATGGATGCTTCCCAACTGCTAAAGTAATTCTATTAGAGTACACTGGAAAATCCAAGTTATAAATGAGACACATGGAGCCAACATCCTCATCACTCTTTAGGGACAAAAGCACATATGGAAACACTTTATGGATTCATTAAATACCAATCTGAAATAACATAACATCAATATTGGTAGCTCAAAAATGATAACAGCTGACAGATGGCAACCAATTAGAGCAATTAGCAATTAACTTGTGTGTCCCTGTCCCACCTTCATTCTCCTTCACTTGCTGCATGAATTCCTATAATCCCTGGAAATGTGCCTGAGATTCAGTCTCTGCTATAGATCATTGGGATAATATATTTGGGCCAGTTATTGAAGATGGATTTGGAGATAAAGAGCATGTCACTTTTTAGCTTTTGTTTAAAATATGTCTATTCTTTTTAGGGAAAATCTAATTTAAAATACATCCTAAGATATATTTTTTCTAGAATGAAAAAGAATGTTATAAATAAAGTTACAAAACTTTAAAAATATTTATATACTAACACATAGTTTTACTATATCAGTGGCCCTATAAAATAGTTCAACTCAACAAACCTTTCCAAAAATATTTTTTTCTTAAAAGCGAAAATACAATTGTGAAATATATGTCCACTACAACCTATTCCAAGAACATCTCTGTTCTTTAGGCTTTCTTAACTGAGCAATAATATTGTTTATTTCATGACACTCAACATTGACCATTACCAAAATCTGTGTTCATATTTTCACCACAGAAGAATTAATTTTTTCTTAATGTTGAACATTTAAAGTGATTTTATAATAGCTTTACAATGATATTAGCTGTTTCACCTTTGACAACATAAGATTCCAAAATATTTACTTCGATTCCATGAACTGAATGAAAAAAATTGAACCATTATTGGAATTAACTGATTTTCTGGCTTGAAGCATCCAATGTGACTGATATAACATTGGCATTATTTAACACTTTGCAAAGTTCTCTCTAAAGAAATCAACACAGTCAAACTTCAATGAATGCTCCCTCCCTTTTAAAGACCATCTTAAGTTGTTTTGCCATGTTGATTGTCTTCAATTAGTAAATGAAGGAACAAGAAGATTAGAGCATGGTCATAGAGGTAGGGAAAAATGTGCCCTACACTGGTTTGAGCCCTGTACAAAGTTATTCCCTAAAAAAAGGAAACAATCTGGGTCACAAAATACACCTTTCTCTACTCCCTAAGCCATGGCGCCCTACGGGGGTTGCATCAACCTGGAAAAGTGGGTGAATTTTTAAATTAGCACGAAGTCACTGACTACTTTCAAACCATATGTCCACAGAGCTGCTGCTGCCCACTCAGATGGAGCTTTTTTCTAAATCACATGAAGGTTCCCTTTAGACTAGGTGTTGATCTGAATACAACAGTGAGGGAAAACTCCTTTGAAGGATCAGAAGAAAAATTAGGCTTCCCCAAATCATTTCCATCTAGCTCCGAACATATTACATTTCCAGACACCTTTGATTAATTTAAATTTTATTTGAATAGAGAGACCATTCTACAGCTCTAACCTCTTAAAGTTCAGTCATAGCTGCTCAGCATGAAACATTTTAAGGGCTTTTCCATCAGGTTTGACAAGTTTTTTTGGTCTTTTTGAATGTGCTTCCATATGACTGTCAAGGAATACTGTCGGAAAAGCTTTTCCTATAACTTTATGGTGTGCCAAAAGAGACATTGGTTTGATGAAGTATGTAATTTTTCCAAATATAACTTTGTTTTTCTTTGGGGGGGTTAATTACAAACCCTATCAATTTATAGAGAATTATCATTTCAATAAAGAAACAAATCATTATCAGCTATAAAATATTCCAATTAAGTAGCTTCTAGAACTAGTCTTTTCCCCAAAGTCCCTTCTAACCTGGCATTTAACATAAGCTGTATTCTACAGATTGGAGGCATACACGAAATTTTGGAAAGATGAAGACAGAGAAAGAGCTTCTCTCTTCTGTTCTTTGGACAAAATTTCACTTGTTCTTTTTCTAGTTCAGAGAGAGACTGGAAAAAAGCTAAAGATAATTCACTAATATGAAGAATTCAACTCTCAAAAGAATGCCTTTTATGATAAAATAACTTTTATCTATAGAAATCCAAAGACTTAAAACATATACATAGGGCTTTCCCCAAACTGTGTGAACAGCGTGACCGAACTATATATCATTAATCAGGTAACAATAGCGTTATACAAAATCAACCATAGCATAGCCTCCTTACACAAAACATGTAAGATTAGGGCATGATAGCTTTCATTTTCTTCATGTTATTTTATTTATTTATTTTTTGTGGTACGGGGGTCTCTCACTGCTGTGGCCTCTCCCGCTGCGGAGCACAGGCTCCGGACGCGCAGGCTCAGTGGCCACGGCTCACGGGCCCAGCCGCTCCACCTCATGTGGGATCTTCCCGGACCGGGGCAAGAACCCGCGTCCCCTGCATCGGCAGGCGGACTCTCAACCACTGCGCCACCAGGGAAGACCTATTTTATTCTTTTGCTCATGGAATAGTAACAAAAACTATTGAGTTATTTACCACTCCTTTATTATTTGTGCTTATCTTCATTCTGCAAAATAATAATTAAAAAATCCCATACGAATTGAAATGGGATAAAAGAGCTCAACAGATGTAGCTGTATCTCCCATATGAAAATAAACGGAATATTTTCCTTAATCAATCAGAATGAATAATGTTGATGGGCTTGGCAGTGACTAAATCAGGGCTGCCAGCTCCAGCTACCTTGTGTGATTTCATCTTTTCAACCAGACTAAAAAATGCTTTCCCTCCTTCACACTGGACAACTTCATTTTCACACGTTCAGTTTAACAAAACTCAAAAGGAATTCTAAAACCTTCGCCTGTCTCATAAAATGTTTACCAGATATGTCTACAGGATGGCAGCTGTGCTGGCATGTTTCATAATAAGGAGAAATAAAGTGGCCAAGTAAACTCTACTGAGGAGCGTAAACAATCATAATCACGGGAGGTTGTTTATTGTCGGTCATGCTACAAGGTCACATTTTTTGGCAATTTTGTTTAAAACTTCACTTAAACAACTGCCTGCTATAGAACATCCTGGACAACTGGAAGGCTGCCTTTGTTTAAATCAGCTTTGAGAATATGACTGAGTCAGTGACACCCCTTAACTTTCTATTTTTCGCAGGAGTTCAAATGCATCTGTTTTTGAGCTTCAATGTATATTTCCACAATTATTACCATAACAACCCAGCATAAGAACATTAAAAAAAAAGGAGGCATTGGTCTTCTTTACCAATCCTCCTGTTTACAACATAGTCAACACAGCAAGACCTTCAGGGAATAAGAGGTAAAAGAATAATAAATCTAATATGCTGAGACTTTTGTGCATTTGTTATTATAAGCATTTATATTCCAGTTTGAAATAATTTACATATATTAGATTATTGCTCTATTTTTATTATCCTATGACTAATAACATTACTAATTGTATCTCTATTATCATTATATAACTATTATATAACTATCTATTCTTCACAAAAATTCCATTTTACAGATGGTAAACTGAGGCATAGAGATTTCAGTTCCTTAACCAAAGTCACACTGCTTGTAAGTGGTGGAAACAGATTCCATCCTCAGCCAAATCTGATTACAGAACTCATGTACCTGACCTCTACCCTATATAGTTTTGGAGGGATCAGTTTTCTTCTTTGTTTGATCTTCTTGAAATATCCCTTTCTACTCTTTCTGAGGGTTCTGGGGTCTCAGAGATTACCAAAGCTAAGCTAAGATTTACACTTCTGTTTTCATGAGTGGTGTTGGGCTGTAAGTGATGAAGAAAGATATATACATAAAAATTTCCAGTAATTACATTCCTGGATTACTTGCAGTGAAGAGAAAGGAAGTCGGTCACATTCTTCTTGAATGCTGCCATTAAGTCACGCTTTGGCATTTCTACACTGACCCACAAGTAAACTATGGTTTTCATCATCTTAGTCCAGTCTGTAGCCGTGCTAGTTATTATTAAACAGAGAAGCACTCATTGTCTTATGACCAGTTGGTGCCTGAGATGTCACTGGTGGGCAAAGAGTCTTCTCTGAAAGCCATGCAGCCTGTGGCCGCGTAAAAAAGTATACATCCTAGAAGGTGGTCAGTCATTGCCACCTGGTGGTTAAAGCGATTTAACCTTCTTTGTAGGTAGAGAAATCAGCAAGGCCATGGCTGGCTAGTTCACTCAATTTTACTGACTTTTGGCAGTGGAGACACTTATTTAGTGACAGATGGTTTTAAATGTTAAACAGAGTTAATTCCTACCCCAAATTCATTTCCATCTCCCATATTTTTATATCTCCTCTGATTATCTTACTTTTCTGTTTCTGCTCTACTTTCATAGAGTTGGAAAAATATCCTACCAAAGCTCTAGATTCAGGACTTTTCACAATGCAGTCCATTCTGAGACAGATTTTATTATCTCAGAATATATCTTGATTGCCCTGAAGACATAGTTGTAAATTTTTTAAGGACATTATTCAAAAATGGTGGTTTCTGAAGGGCTTTGGGATCTGATTCAGAGGATTTATTCTTTAAATATTGCCTGTTGGTATTGTCATGATGTGTCAGAAGCCAGATGTGTGATTTGGGGTCCAGAAATAAAAGAATGATGGGGTAAATATCTAAATCTAAAATGAAACCAGTAATGACTGGCTCGTGACATTAAATAGGCTAAAAAGAGAGGAGAACCAACAGAAAAATTTACAAAACTGGTGCATATAAATTGCAGTCCTTCTGATTTCATTTAATAGCAAGGTGATGGTATATATAAAAAAGATCATGGTGCTTAAAAGAAAGACATACTTTACTTACAAATACAATAATAAATGAATAAAGTGAATATCCTAGTTACTTCTCACAGTTTTTGTCCCAAGGCAAGAAAAGAGCTGGCTAAAGCCACACAAATGTAATCAGCAATTCGTGTCCTTCTTTCCTTGGCAATTTTCTGTCTCCATAGTTTTAGAAACATTGTAGAAAATCAAGTGTCTCAGATGAAGTCTCTTCTTTTCAGATATGAGAATAACTTGGTCCATGTCTCACTCTTTTTGTGACAAGTTACCATCTTAGAGAAGGTTCCGTAGCTTTTATTCTATACTGTGTGTGGTGTCTATTATTAACCCCTCTTCCTTTGTCTTTTCCTTCTAGCAGGGACAGAGTGATCTGAGGAAGTATTTAAAACAAATTCACATTTTCTGAAGCCATATTAAAATATACCACACGGTCAGTGTTATCACTAGACAACCACAGAAGCAAGCTTTGGACCATTAAGCCGAATAGATAATATTTTGACAACCATTTTAGAGACCATACTTATCTCCTAATCTCGAGCTATGGTGTCACTACCTATACATATATATTTTTTTCTAGTTCTATAATCATGCATAAAAATACAATAAAAGGGGATTAAACACCTCTCTCCCTTGTTGTCAGCACCACATCTCATTGTACATTTTATTTCTGCAGGATCCCATAAAGACAGCTATGCATCAGCAGGAAAATATACTTCCTAACATTCAAATTCAATGATGCAGATAATAGGGAACCAGCATCCTCAGTGTGAGATATATACTGTCCTTGGTCCCTGGCCCAGATGTTGGTAACAACCAATAAACTGTATTATACACATATATAAAAAAAAGCAGCTTGAAGGAATGGGCTGCCTAGCTGAGATTTATTAGGAGACGTCTTTAACATGCCATATGGCAGCTTGGCTCTCGGAAGCAGTGCAGCCTTGTGAAGGAAGGGATTGAAGTGTGATGACCAGTCCCAGCACAAGCATGGATACCCCTCCAGGGAAACAAGTGCTTGCTGCAGGACTTTTCACCAGTGTCACCCATGGTATGTGTCTTAGTAGTCCATTATGTCTCAATATGTTTTCAATCAGAGCCGGGATCTCCATTATCCCCACTGTTTAGAGAAATCTCTATCCATCTCTAGGATGGGGGATGAGAGGAAGAGAGGTCAGGGCTGAGATCCATCATGTTATTTAACCTAGCTTCTGCCTTTTATTGAAACACTTTGTGTAGAAATACAAACTAGGGGATTTGCAATGTTTTTAAAAGCTATTATTCAAGTAAATGGAAAAGTGGCATCGTGTAGGTTGTTTGGAATACCAGAGAGCACAAAATAGATTTTTCTTCTACTTGAAGATGGCTGTGTGAGAACTACTTTCCTTTACTCGAACATCATGCCTTCCACACATAAAGGCTTTTTATTCAATGATCTGTATCAGTCGTGCGCTAGGAAGGTAATGAAAAGGTTTCATTAACATGCAAGATAATGTTATCGATATGTTAAAGCCGATAGGGAACAGTCACTGTGATACATGTGCACTAAATGCACCTTTGCGAGTTAAAAATGCAAATATACTTTCTAGGCAAATGACAGGGCAAGTTTTATGGTTTACATTTTTGTAAATTTATTATTTAACTTTTTGTAAATATTTCAGGTCCTTGATGAGTCCAAGAGCTGGAGTTATTAAAAAGGAATGTCATAACATGTTTTACACATGCAAACTCGGTGAATAGAGGCATATTTAAAATTAAGCCATGAGAAGAATACACATCACTTATCTGATAATTCTGCTAAAATGAAAAATCTGAATCTAATCATGAGGCAATATCAAACAAACACAATTTGAGGAACATTCTGAAAAATGGCCAGCCTGTAATCTTCAAAAGTGCCAAGGTCATAAAAGTCAATGAAGGACTGAAGAATTTTCCTAGAGTCAAGGAGACATAACAGACATGAAAACTAAATAAAACATAAGATTCTGAACAGGACACTTTGGCTTAAATAGGGACACTGTTGGGGCAACTGGTGAACTTTGAATGGAGTCTGTGGCATAGACTGAACCAATAATGTAAATGTTCTGGTGTTGATGGTTGCATTGCGGTTATGTAGGAAGTGTCCTTTTCGGTAGGATATAGAAAATAAAATATTTAGAAGCAATGGAGCATCATGTTAAAAATTTACTCAAGCGATTCTGTAAAAACAAAAAAGTTCTTTATACTATTCAACTTTTCTGAAATGCAGTTATTTCAAAATAATAAAAATTAAGCTGCCTTTTATCTCTGATTTTTAAATTTCTTTGGTGGTTCCTTGGGAAAGGAAGTACTTGCTAATTCAATTGGTAAAAGCAGCCAAATCTAAGAATTATATAAAAGAGATAGCTGGCTAATTACTTATCATTATTTCTGGAATATATTAGTGATATAAAATTAAAATAATTATGAAATAATTGCATGAGTAAAATGGCATTTAATATTTTAATTTGTTCCTAAATCATTTGATTGTTAGGTAATATTATTAAACTGAGTAAATGCCACAGAAACAGTCATGAAAGTATTATGCTATTAAAATACAACTCATGTTGTTCAGTTCAATGAAAAGTTTCTCATTAACTTTTTAAAGTGCAATTTTCTCTTTGTAACAAGGTCAACTTCATCTATAAATACTGCATCTTTGACAGAAAACTTGTAGTACTATAGACACTGTCTTGTTTAACCTTTGAGCATTAACTGATATTTGAGTAGTGATATTTGCAGAAGAGCTGCTATGGTTTCAGGTTGACAAGCCATTAACTCTTCTTTCCCTAAAGCAACTACTAAACAATTCACTTGGAAATTTTACAATTAGATTTTCCACTTAGCTGTTTACCACTTATTACTTCATTCCTCCTCCTTGAACCTTTGAATTCTTTAAATATCACTAATGTATTTGGTTTTTATTTTTCCGCCAGTTTAAAAAAAAATTTTTTTTAATTGATTGGCAACTAATTGTGGAAGAAAAAACTCAACATGGGCATGCATTCAATTTGACTGTGTTCATGTTTATCTTTAACAGCAGTTTATTTTAATGTGGCAGGATGTTTACTCAGGCTTTTGAGCCAAGGCATGCTGACTGAAACAGTATTGCTTGCCGAGTAGCTGATAGGGTGTTTGGGGGTAGACTTTTTGCAATAATGAGTGAAGAGAAAAATGTAACTATACCTAGGCAGGGATTGATAAAAATCTTAAAAATCATCAAGTTCATGTCTTTAGTCTTCTGAGATGAAGACCCTGTGACTACACGAAGCTACAGGAATGGTCCATTGATCCTCAGGTATCCACAGTGATCCATGGAAGCACAAACACCAGATAGAGACACAGGCCCATTACAAATGTCATATTGAAATAAACCCTAAGGGATTTTCTATAAATATCTTCTTCTGTAGAATTTTTTAAACCTCTGCATTACTTTCTTTATGTCTTCTTTTTTTCTTTTCCTTTTTTTTTTTTTTTTTTTGCATGCTAAATGGGGAATTTTTTTTGGCATTATTTTCTTTTCATAATTTTATCCTGGTGGCCCAGGTGAGAAAGAAACCATGAAGAGGAAATTAACTTTTAGTTATAAATTGGCAATGTTAAGCTTAATGGGCTTTATGTGTTCTTTGAGATCCAAGCCGTTGACAACTTGGTACTTTGTACAGTTATGCTCATTCCATGACTAAATATTTTATCTTTCTCCTCCACTCTGAGGAACATTTTCAGAGGTTGGGCAATTTTCTTCTTTCCTGTGACAAAAGAAACATCTGTGTTCCATCTTATTTCATTCATGTTTTCTGTCCTGAACAGACTGGAAATTGTGTGTTGCCGGGTGTTTGAGAGCACAGGGGCAGTGCTATTCATAGTGATGTTTCCCTAGGTCACCTGCTACTGGGGCACCATATGGCATCTGTGTGTCCAACTGTAAAGTCCAGAGGAGGAGGGAGGAAGTTCTCTCTTCTTTCTGGTCTGAGGGATTTTTTTTATCCATCTTGAGTGTAATAGGAATATCTAAGTGAGTTGATAACAAAAATTTTAGAAGACATGGTAGGATTATATGCATTACAAGCCATAATTTATCGTTTTCTAAGTAAAGGGCAAAAAAAAAGAATGTTGTTTATTTTCTTTGCTTTAAATTTTCATTATGGGAAGTTTTTAGATAGCTTATGTTTTCCTAATAGGTATTGTACCAACTATAAGGCAGGAATGTAGGAAGAATTTATTTTTTGTTATAGTTCTGGGGTCTAAGGTCAGTAAGAAAAGAAGTTATCTGAACTTAAACTTGCTTTTAGTTATGACTAGATCATTTTGGCATTCCAAATATTTATGTATTGGCTTTATAGTCACACATTTAGTCTAAAAATATTGACATGTTATTAAAAATAGAAGATACTGGGTCTTATGTTTTTACCAAATTTTTTCATATTTTAGCACATTATGTACAGTACATTTAAATTCTAAAAAAAAGTTTCGATGGAGAGAATCTTTAGAGCTAAAATAAATGCTGTTTTAAGAAGAATGTATTCAAAGAAAAGAACCTTCTTAAGGAAACCTTTGTAGCAATAACATTTTTCAAACTTTTAAGCTCATAATATTTATTATAAAATGTGGTGCACTTCATCTGGAGGTCGGGTGTAATAAGAAATATCAACTTCTGAAAGTTAGTATTTAATAAGGTAAGAGATTTATTTCCATGGAACTTCAGCGTCTAGTTTAAAAATGTTAATTAGGGCTTCCCTGGTGGCGCAGTGGTTGGGAGTCCGCCTGCCGATGCAGGGGACACGGGTTCGTGCCCCGGTCGGGGAAGATCCCACGTGCCGCAGAGCGGCTGGGCCCGTGAGCCATGGCCACTGAGCATGCGCGTCCAGAGCCTGTGCTCCGCAAAGGGAGAGACCACAGCAGTGAGAGGCCCGCGTACCGCAAAAAAAAAAAAAAAAAAAAAGTTAATTAAATAATTCAAATATTGCTTAACATCACTGATCATTTAAACTCAACCAAATTTTACAAATTTGGAGCAACTTAAGACTTCCCAAAACAAATATTATTGAAGTGAATCTAAAATATTAAAAACTATAGACAAAGAAGAAAATAACCTGAACTTTCTTCAAAACTTAAAAAATCCTCATGATTGTTAAAACCAAAATATTGCTTTAACTTTTATAGCTATGAGACAGCTTCTGGTAGTCTGCTTATTCTACGTTTAGAAATATCCAGTAATGTCAAATACTTAGTTGGTATGGTTTCTTGACTCAAGTACATTAAAAAAATTTTTTCTTTATATGTTTAAGCATGCCCCAACTTCTGAATTAATTATATTCAAATATTATTTTGGTTGGTTTTTGGAATTTAGAACGTATTAACCTGTAGAAACAATAATTTAAACAGTGACTTGGATTATGGCAAATCTTATCCCTGTTTCTGGCTGAAAGGTAGTGTGTTTTAGTCTGTTCAGGATGCTGTAACAAAATACCATAGTCAGGAGGAAGCTTATAAAAAGTCAGAAACTTATTTCTCACAGTTCTGGAGGCTGGGAAGTCCAAGATCAAGGTGCCAGCAAATTCTGTGTCTTGTGGGAGCCCACTTCCTGGTTCACGAACCAATATCTTTTCACTAGTCCTCCCATGTTGGAAGGGGAAGGGAACTCTCTGGAATCACTTTTATAAGGTCACTAATCTCATACATGAGGACCTTGCCCTCGTGACCTAATCACCTCTCAGAGGATCCCCCTCCTAATACCATGACCCTGGGGATAGGTTTCAACATAAGAATTTCGAGGGGACACAAACATTCAGTCCATAGCATAGTGCTAGTACTTTTCTAGCCCTTATGTAAGTTTATAGCAATATTTCTTGAGGTTCCATCTTAGAAATAATAGAGATGCATCTTCACTCACGGTTGCACCTTTTAAAAAAAATAATTAATTAATTAATTTCGGCTATGTTTGGTCTTTGTTGCTGTGTGCAGGCTATCTCTAGTTGTGGCAAGCAGGGGCTACTCTTCGTTGCGGTGCGTGGGCTTCTCATTGCGGTGGCTTCTCTTGTTGAGGATCATGGGCTATAGGCATGCGGGCTTCAGTAGTTGTGGCACGTGGGCTCCAGAGCGCAGGCTCAGTAGTTGTGGCACATGGGTTTACGTTGCTCCGTGGCATGTGGGATCTTCCCGAACCAGGGCTTGAACCCATGTCCCCTGCTTTGGCAGGCAGATTTTTAACCACTGCACCACCAGGGAAGCCCATGCACCTTTTTTTATTTGCCTGCTTCCATTCCCCATGTATTTGTCTCCACTCTCTACTACTTCCCCAGCTCATGGGGGATAGTCAAGTGTTCAAACAGAAACAGATGTTAAATATCACAGCTCCGGAGTTGTTAGAGAATGGGCAAGTTCTCTCAGTACTAAAGATGGAGTAAAGACCCCTTCTGGAGGTGGAGGCAGGGGTATGGGTATAAGAACTGGAAGAAGGGCAGGAGATTACATAGATAAAGCTAGATTACTTCTGGTAGAAGAAAAATGTCAGTATCAGAGGAAGGGTTTTGAGAGTTCTGCTACTCAAGGTGTGGTCCCTTGGCCAGCTGCATTAGTATAAATGAAAATCTTGTCAGAAAAGCAGAATCTTAGGCCCTACCCCAGACCCACAGAATCAGAATCTATATTTTAATTGAAGAAGAATTTAATATGAGAAGCATTGCTTGGGAGGAGTGCAAGATTTTATATCAGGGGGGACACTGTATGCTCTCTCTGTGCTTTTATCAGCCCAGCATACTCATGTATCCTTTAAAAAAAGATTTTGGGGGCTTCCCTGGTGGCGCAGTGGTTGAGAGTCCGCCTGCCGATGCAGGGGACACGGGTTCGTGCCCTGGTCCGGGAAGATCCCACATGCCGCGGAGCGGCTGGGCCCGTGAGCCATGGCCGCTGAGCCTGCGCGTCCGGAGGCTGTGCTCCGCAACGGGAGGGGCCACAACAGTGAGAGGCCCGCGTAACGCAAAAAAAAAAAAAAAAAAAAAAAAAAAAAAGATTTTGGTATTGTTTGGGAAATTGACCTAGATCCTCTAGATTGTCATTAAACAACTGGGGCTCTTATCCTAATTTCTTCTGATTCTTTTTTTCAACCATCATCCTGAGTCTCTGCCCTTTGGACATGACCTTCATTTCTGTATTAACTCTTAGCTCCTGTTCAAGGTCCTGATGTATTCTTTTCTTCTTAGAATTACCACTGGCATTTATTTTGCTTTCCTCCCTCTGTATGCTTTCTTAGATTCCATATAATACATTCTGAGCAAGTAACTGCCATGTTTGCCAGGCATGCTGTACCTCTGAAAGAGGGATTCGGACCATGTCTGGTATCCTTTTGAGGTTAGAAAGCAGGACATATATCTTCTTTGCATCGGGCTTGTCAGAGGGTGAGAAGAAAGAGGAGTAATACTATATTGGTGATTAGAATGTATCTTAGTTTGTTCAGACTGCTATGACAGAGTACCATAGATCAGGTGGCTTATAAACAACAGACATTTATTTCTTAGAATCCTTGAGGCTAGAAGTCTGAGATTAGAGTCCTACTGTGGTCAGGTTCTGATGAGACCCCTCTTCTGAGTTGCAGGTGCCTACTTCTCATGGTATTCTCACATGGTAGGGAGCAGAGAGTGAAACAAGATCTCTCATGACTCATATAAGGGCACTAATTCCATTCATGAGGGCTCCACACTTATGACTTCATCTAATCCTAATTACTTCCCAAAGGTTTCTCCTCCTAATACTATCATACTGAGGGGAAGGGTAGTGTCTCAATATATGAATTTTGGGGGAATCTCAAATAGTCCTTAACAGGAGGCAATAGAGTGAGTTCACATATTCAGTGTATGTTAGAGATGAAAGGGAATCTTGGGACCAAGGGTGGTCAAACGACTTGATTAAAATTTTAAAGTTAGTGAGAAAGCTGAACTTGGTGCGCAATTCATTTGCGTTCTATCACCATGGTAACCACTAGTTTCTGAGGCTGGCTTGTGTTGTATATTTAGATTAATAAAGAGACTAATAATGAAAGAAGCATCCTTGTTTTAATTTCTACTACGTATATGGTACTGTTTTGGGCACTGTCTATCTATGTATTTAGCTAGCGAGCATTATATATGTGTGTATATGTATAAGCATATATATATGTCTGTATATATATATATATTTCTCCTAATCTTCACATTAACCCACTCAGATAGGCATTCCTCTCCTCATTTTTCAAAGAGAAAACTAAAGCTCAGGAAAGTCAGGTCACTTGCCTAATATCACATACTTAGTTATTGACAGAATCAGAATTTGAACTCTGTCCAACTTTAAATCATCTGGAACTTTTATTATTCCCCTAGGTCTACCTCTTGTCATAGATAGTTCCTGCCTGGGTCATCAATTCACCTGAAAAGGTAGAATAATATAGTAATTAAAGGCATAGACCCTGGAGCCAGAACCTGGTACAAATTCCAGCTTTGCGTTTGTAAGCTGTGTGATCTCTGGCAAGTTACAGAACCTCTTTGTGCCTCAGTTTCCTCAACTGTAAAATGGGAGTGATAACCAGAACATCCATCTAGTAGAGTTGCTACTAAGATTAATGTAAGGCATTTAGAAGAGTTTCTGGGAATGAAAAGTGACTAATAAGTGTTATCTATAATTGTTATTATCATTAAAGATGCATCATAATTATTTTTAAGCATAATTGGGAAGTAAAGATATTCAATAAGTGTGAATTATTTGATTAATTTTGTGGTACTTGTAAGATCCTTTCCACTGTCTGTTTATACAGGTAGCTGGTATATACAGTGGTTATGAAGATATGTGTTGATGATATAAATTTCCAGAGAGTTCTCAATTTTGGTTCTGATTAGCAAGGTTAAAAAATACAAAATAATTAATTTTTGCATGCAGGGTGTATTCTTCTGAGGTCAGTTGTGATTATCCTAGCTTTTAATAGATTTCAAAACCAATAGTTATTTTGAAAAATAATATATTAGTCTAGTTTTGAGCCCAAAGGGAGACATGCCCCATGAAATGATTAAACATATGAGAAGATGCATGGGAAATGAGCATCTAAACTCAGATAGAAATTTATTACCTGGAATGGTAAATTATATAAAGGTTGTATGAATTAGGGATCTTAAAAGGGTTCATGCAAAAGCCAAAGCTCTAGTATATATATATATATATATATATATATATATATATATATATATATATATATTACAGATTTTTGTTTATGATCAATACTACAATCAGAGATCACTCCATTATTTTAAATCATGCTGGCCCAGTGAACTCATTGACATTCACAGTTATTTACGTTTGCTCAATACCAGAAGGAAATTCGCTTGATATGAGTGATGTCACACAATAAAATGACTCGATTGCATATTTGAAATTATATCCTTCCGTTTCATTCAAAAAAGAGCTGCACTTTAAAAATTGTTAAGTGCTTAGGAGTGCAATAAAGACTAAAGGAAACCATTGATCTAATACTGTTGATCAACATTTTAGTTTTTTTTCTTTTTTTAATCTCAGAAATTGAGCTAAACACCCAGCTCAAAAGTTCCAAGAGAGAAAGTTTTCAAGGTCAGTCTCTTTCCACCCTGTGGTTTAAAGCCAAGGCCTCTTATTTAGGTAGCAATTTTTACGCGGGCCTCTCACTGTTGTGGCCTCTCCCGTTGCGGAGCACAGGCTCCGGACGCACAGGCTCAGCGGCCATGGCTCACGGGCCCAGCCGCTCCGTGGCATGCGGGATCTTCCCCGACCAGGGCACGAACCCGCGTCCCCTGCATCGGCAGGCGGACTCTCAACCACCGCGCCACCAGGAAAGCCCATAGGTAGCAATTATTTTTTAAATGGCCTTGAAGATTTGTGATCTTCGGTATAGAATATGTAATAAGCATTGATTACTTTTATTCTGTTCTAATTTAATTTTACTCTTTGTGTCTTTTACACCTTAACGCTTTTATGTTAAAAATAAGGATCAAATAAGTAAAGTAACAATAGAAGACGTTCATCAGCTCATAGAGTTATATGCATTTCTATTTTTAGAAAGAATTCAGTCAAGATGGTTAACTTATATGTTCTCTTAAAAAGGTAATTAGTAGTAGAACATTTAAGTACCAAAGTATAATCCCTTGCAAAAGTTGGGTTGAGGCAACCCAACCCAGGTCCCTGTCCAGCTGTGCAGTCATATTGGGTCTAGCGCATTGATGGCTTTCTCTGTGTCATTTTTAGGGTGTGGCTCTTGTCTCACAGTTCAGACACTGGATTCACATTCTGTTGCAGTAGGTTAGAGAAGGCAGGGAGAAGGGGAAAAGTGTAAATTCTCTCTTTTTTTTTTTTTTTTTTTTTGCCTTGAGAGCAAGAGAAGAAGATGGATGTCCCAGCTTAAGCAGAGAGAGTAAATTCACTCTTCTTGTGCCTTTTTGTTCTTTTCAGGTCCTCATTGGATTGGGTGATGCCCACCTGCTTTGGGGAGGGGGATCATCTTTATTCAGTCTACTGATTCAAATGTTAATCTATCTCTTCCTGAGACCCCCTCACAGACACACCCAGAAATAATGTTTTACCAACTATCTGAGCATCCCTTAGCTCAGTCAAGTCGACACATAAAATTAACCATTGCAACTACGGCTTACATTTCATTGGTCAGAATAAAGTCATGGCCTCATCTAGTTGCAAATGAGACTGGGAAACCTTGAGCATCCTTACTGAAAAATGAGTGAGTTTCATTACCAAAGGAAGAAAGAGAGAATGGATATTAGGTGTTTATTAGCAGTCTCAGTCACCCATCTATTCAATCGATCTGAATAGTAAGTTGTTTAAGGGCAGGGATGGCAACTAACTTTGTACCTTACAACAGTTCATGAAGAGAAAACAAACATTTCCAGACACCTTGTAAGGAAGATGAGAGAATCTCAGGTTATCACACCTGGAGGAGCATTGACACATCATTTTCGAATATATGTTAGGGAGTCAGTGTTCACACTTCTAGACTAAAGAGAGAAAGAATGACAGGAGGAAGAGTCAGAACATGTTTTATTTTGAGAGTGATAAGATAAACATGTCAGCTTCTCAATCTGATAGCATCTCAGAGGGTGGCATTTCCTTCATGGGACAAGCAGGGGAGGGCAAGAGCCAGAAACTAGATTTTTGTCAGGGCATTTAGAATTAACTTAACAGGGAGACATTAGACAAGTTCTCCAAAATAATAAGAAGAAACTGTTATATAAATTGGAATTCCAGTTGAATTTATAATGTGCAGTTTGTAGCTCATTTTCAGTGCTTGTAATACTTTTCTTCATTGTCTTTCACTGATAAATATCATGATGCACGGAAATCTCCATTAGCAAATAGAATATTCTGAACAAGCAGGGAACCAAAGCAAAATAAAATTGAATCGCTTTCAGGGATAGTCCTGGTGATTTCTAATAAGCATCCTTGTCCTCTCAAAAGGGAACATCTTTCTAGCACTTTCTAAAACATATATGTACCAATTAGGCTCTTTCAGAATGCAAGGAATAGCAACTTGCTCAGTTTATCTTAGTTAAAAGAAGGTGGGTATAGAGCTGGAGACAAGGGGTGATGGTTATATAGAGCTCCTGTGCTAGGTCAACTATAGGAACCTGCTAAGTTATGCTTTCCTGCTTGTATTATTCACGTCCTGCTTTGGGGTCTTCCTATTTATTAGAATCACAAGCAGTCTTAGATAAGAGCGTAACTGCCTGGGCAGTGGTAGTGAAATGTTAATCAATCTGTATAGACTTCTGCCTGGGATGTTCTGTGTCAAAGAAATGTGTTCAAAGGTCCCAAGCTGGATAAAGCATGATGGAGTCAAAGGTTTCTATGTCAGATGGATGGGCATGAGGACAGGGGATGGAACAACTGAACAGATAAAAAAAACAGACTTAATTTTGCAACTGACTACTTGGAAACCATGCCCCAACACAGATGCTAAGGCGTGGATAACATAGGCATGGCAGACTTCACAGATTGGGGGCAGATAATACCCACAAGCAGCATTCCAATGTGAGACATAATCATATACATGGATTTGCAGGATGTATAGTCTGCTTTCTTCAAGGCATTCTTATTATGTAAATATTTGATAAGCCAAAGTGTTTAATATCTGGGATGGGGCAGCTAGAAGGAGAGAAGCAATTCTAATAGCTTTTGCGATGTGGAACTAAAATCTACCCTTGGATATTGTAACCACCACCAGAAACTGCATTGGGAGGGCCTGCCATAGCACCAACCTGGAGAGTTGGTGTCTAAGTCTCAGGAGGGAAATTCAGAGAGATTTTCCACTTGCTGGGAGATGACAGTGGATTCTAAGTGTGGAGGATCGACACACTTCCTCAAATTACTCTCTATCGAGTTCAGTGATTTATTTTTCAGCTCTTTTAAATCCCATAGTAAATTGTGAAGTATCATTTATGGCAAAAAAATTTTTTTTGTAGTGTGTTAAGTTCAGGCTGCTATAACAATACACCATAAACTAGTTGGCTTAAGAACAACAGAAATTTATTTTTCACAGTTGTGGAGACTGGGAAGTCTAAGATGAAGGCACCAGCAGATCTGGTGTCTGGTGAGTGCCTACTTCCTGGTTCAGAGACAGCCATCTTTTGGCTGAAATCTCCTAAGGTAGAAGAGGACAAGGGAGCAATCTGGGGTCTCCTTTACAAGGGCACTAATTCCATTCATGAGAGTTCCACCCCTCATGACCTAATCACCTCCCAAAGGCCCCACCTCCAGATACCATCATATTGGGGATTAGGTCCAACATATGAATTTTGGAGGGACACATACATTCAGTCTACAGTAGTAGCAAAGACGTGTTTCTGTGAACAAGAAGCATTGTCTTTAAAGGCTAAGTTCTAAGCAGTAAGTTTCTTTGACTGCCCGGGATGCATGTGTAGCTTCCTGTCCTGGGCATGGTAGCTCTTCCAGGGCATCATCTCATTCCTCAGGGTTAGGTCAGTAAAGGGAGATCACACCAGAATGACAGACTTCCAGGAGTCTCCCTTTGACACATTCATACAGACATTTAACCAGACCACTACTCTTAACCCCCCCAACCCCATCCAGGGTCTTCTAGTAATTGCCACTTCAGTGTCCCTCTTCCTTTCCAGGATCTGTCCCAGGGTTTGGGAATTTTATTCTGTGAGGGAGGGATTTCTCTATGCTGCTATTAAGACTTGGTTGGGAATCCCCTTGACCTAATTTTGAATCAGGAAGAAAGGAATGCTTTTTAAGAATTCAAATTCTCCTATCCTTTTCTTTTTTAACAGCTTTATTAAAATATATTACATATACCATAAATTTCACCCATTTAAAGTGGACAATTTAGTGGTTTTTAGTATATTCAGAGAGTTGCACAACTATCACCAGACACTTTCATGACCCCCAAAAGAAACCCATATGTATTAACAGTAAATTCTCATTCCCTCAACCCCCTGACAACTATTAATCTACTCTCTGTCTCTATGGATTTGTCTATCCTGGATATTTCATAAACATAAAATCATACAATATGTGGTCTTGTGTGATTAACTCCTTTCACTTAGGATATTTTTTTAAGGCCTGTCTATGTTGTAGCATATATAAGTAATACATGCTAATGTATTACTAATGTCAAATAATAATGTCAAATAATATTCCATGTGTAGACATACTATATTTTATTTAATTGATGGTTATTAGGTTTTTACTTTTTGGACATTATGACTAATGTTTAATGTACAACCTTTTATGTGGATGTATGTTTTTATTTTTCCTTGGGTGTATACTTAAAAGTGGAATTGCTGGATCATATGTTTTAACATTTTGAGGAACTGGGAAACTGTTTTTTAAAGTGGCTGCATCATTTTACATTCTCACCAGTGGTATATGAGGGTTCTAATTTCTCTACATCCTTGACAACATTTATTATTTTTCTTTCACTTTAGTGGATATGGAGTGGTATCTCACTGTGTCTTTGATTTCCATTTCCCTAATTACTAATTACGTTGAGCATTTTATCATGGGTTTATTGGCCATTTGTTTAGTTTCCTTGGAGAAATGTCTGTCCAGATCATTTGCTCATTTTTAATTTGATTATGTATCTCTTTATTATTGAGTTGTAAAAGTTATTTCTATATTTGGATGCAAGTCATTTATCACATATATAATTTTTAAATACTTTCATACATATGCTTTTTGATGGTGCCCTCTGAAGCACAAAAGCTTTTAATTTTAGTGAAGTTCCAATTTATCTCTTTTTGTTGCTTCTACTTTTGGTGTGCTATGTGAGAAACCATTATCTAATCCAAGATCACAAAGATTTACTCATGTTTTCTTCTAACGTTTTTGTAGTTTTAGTTCTTGTATTGAGGTCTCTGATCCACGTTGAGTTAACTTTTGTGAACAATGTGAGCTAGGAATTCAATTATGGACTCACAGTTCTATTCCATTGACTTATACATTTATCCTTAAGCCAGTACCACACTGTCTTGATAACTGTAACTGGGTACTAAGCTTTGAAAAGAGGAAGATTGACTCTTCCAACTTTGTTCTTTTTAAGATTGTCTATTCTGGGTTTCTTGCATTTGCATATGAATTTTAGGATCAGCTTGTCAATTTCTGCAAAAAAGCCAAATGAGAGTTTGATAGAGATTGCATTGAGTCTGTGGATCAATTTAGCCATTTTAGCAATATTAAATTTTCCAATGCATGGGGTATCTTTCCATTTATTTAGATCTTTAGTTATTTTCAACACTGTTTTATATTTGTGTGTATAAGTCTTGTGTATGTCTTGCCCTTATTTTGCTAAATTTATTTCTAAGTACTTTATTCTTTTTGATGGTATTTTAAGTTGAATTGCTTTTTTAACTTTGTTTTTGGATTATTCATTGCTAGGATATAGAAAAATAATTCATCTTGCAATCTTGCTGAGCTCATTTATTAGTTTTAATATTTTTAGTGGATACCTTATATACACACAAGTTCATGTCATGTGTAATTTAAGATAACTTTACTTCCTTCTTTTCAATCTAGATGTCTTTCATCTGTTTTTCTTGTCCAATTGCTTAATTGTCCTGGCTAAATCCTCTAGCAGAATGTTAAATAAATGTGGGGAGAGCCAACATCCTTCTATTGTTCCTCATATTAAGGGGAAAGCTTTTCGTCTTTTACCATTAGGTATGATATTAGATGTGGGGTTTATTACAGATACACGTTGTCAGGTTGAAGAAGTTCCCTTTTACATAGCATCTCTAGATATTGATTCCTCTCCAGAGATTATTGTTATCATTGTTTGTTTGCTTGCTTTTTGTTTTGTACTTGGTTACACTAGTACTTGGCTGGAACTTGTATCTCTGCTGGCTTACCATTACACCCAGTATGTATCGTCTGCAGAACATGGGAGGATGGGATCTGCTGGGACTGAACAGCTGCCAAATCTATCTGGAGTTGCTCTTCCACACTGGGGAGCCAGGGGAGGTGGAAGCTTAAGTGGGAGTTAGGAGTGAGAGAATAGGCATTTCTACCAGGCTGCAGCCAGACCCAATATAGGTCTCCTATAGCAGTAAGCTGTGAAAAATGGAATCTGCTGATGATCACCTGCTGCTGAATCTACCTAAAATGGAAGGAGGCAGGAGAGCGACAGGGTGGGGTGCAGATGGAAACTGACTTTCATCTATGGCTCCTGTTGGAGCAGTTTTCCCCCAAGGCTTACCTGTGGGGGATGGCTGCAATCCTAACTGGAATGCCACTGCCTCAAATAGCTCTTACTGGATTTCCTTAGATTTGATGAATAAATGTTTCTCCGTTTGTATAAACCTCTGAGCAATTTTTAGAGAATTTGAAATATTATCATTGCTAATTTTGACCAACTTAATAGATGCCTTTTTCTGGAAATGTTTCCCTGAGTCTTCACAGTGCCATTCTGAAAGTCACAACATTTTGTTAAAGAAAAAAAAGTATTAATGACACTTGTTAAAACTGTAAGGCAGACTTTATTTAGGGGGGCAGTTGACATAGGTTGTGAAGACCACTGCAGTGGGGCTTTGTAGTTGGGAAGAGAGGTTGGGCTTAACTCAGAATACAAGAATAAGTGGGAATTTATAGCCAAAGAGCAAGATGGGCGTCAGCTGATGGAAAATTACTCAAGAGGAAACCTCACGGGTATTGGGAAATTCTGACTAATGTGACCCAACAGGATTCTTGCTGAAGGCAGTCTAAGATGATCAGAATCAGCTGGGGAATGGTAAAGGATGAAGAACCTGGGTATTGAGGTAACCGGATATAGCAGATGGAAGATTCTGGCTAAACTGACCTAGCAGGATTCTTGCTAAAATTGGACAATGTGGAAACCAATATGGAAACCCCAAATCAGGGCTTAGTTAAGTAGAGAGTTCAGAAAAGGCTGAGTAGAACTTGGTCAAGGAGAGAATATTTGTCATCTTCAGAGACATCTCTTTGAGTTTTCAATTCCTATCCGTGTTTAGAAGGACATGTTTTGCTAATACATTTCTCCAAATTAAAATATATTTTCTTGCCTCAGATTTATGACTAAGGGAGCCTTCTCATGTTTTTCCCTTATTAACGATCTTTTTTCTCAAGGTACCTTGGTGTCTCCACCTCTGTCTATGTGTTATCCAATACAAGAACCACTAGCTCAGCAGCTGCAACACAGTGTGTTCACATTGAGATGTGCAGTAACCACATGCTGGATTGCAAAACAATGAATATAAAAATGAATATAAAATATCTTACTGATGATTTTTATACTGACTACGTGTTGAAATGGTGGTAATCTTTATACATTGGGTTAATGTATTCTTAAATATCAACTGTATCTTTTTACTCTCTCTTTCTTTTTTTTTTAGTATGGCTACTGAGAAATGTTAAATTTCATAGGTGGCTCACATTACACTTCTATTGGACAGTGCTGTCCTAGATCACCCCCACTCAGTCAGCTGTAAAGCAAAGGGGATCATATTTTAAGTTTCTTCAGAGGGCATTCTGAGCTTGGCAGGCACACAATGTCTAATAAACTCCTTTTCAGTAAAGACATCTTCAAAGTATTGTGGCTCTCAGGTTATATTTCACTATTAAGAGGTCAGATGTGAAATAATAAAAAATGTATAACCCCCCAGCAAATAGTCCATTTGGTTGTAACAATAACAATTATAATCTGAATTATTTTCCTATTTACAAATATTTTCACATACTAATCTCATTTGCTCCCAAGATTCCTTTGATACAGACAGGTATTATTATTAATATTACAACTGTTTTTAGGATTTTTTGAGGTTAAAAGTTTCTAAGGTTAATGAATTATAACAAATATAGTAAAATAACATCTTTTTTTGCAACCTGTTGTAATTAGATTTGATTCAACACATATATATGGACATCTAAGTTCAAATGACTGTATTACCACAAAGTATTCAGAAAGCCATTAGTAACCTTTAATCTGCCAGGGAAAATAAGATAAATACACAACTGATTGTAGTCTGGTTTTGTAGTATATTGATTAAGGAGAGAATTACTTTCAATTAAGGGGAATCAAGGAAGCATACAAAGAAGCATACAAGGGTCACACATTATGAAAAAAATAACTCATATCTTTATTATTGTTTGTTTGGTTCTTGGCTGCACTGGTCACTCCAAGTGGAATAAAGCATCTCCATTTCCTATCCCACCTAAGGAAGGAAAACGAATCTAAGAGTATAATCATGGAGGTGTGTAAAATTTAGTTTATAAAGATTCTCATTGGAACATTGTTTATGACATATTGGGAATAATTTAATGTTATTCAATAGGGAATTTATTAAATAATGTGATATTCATGTGAAAAAATACATGAATCAATTATTTTCAGAATTATATATATTGGCCTAGAAAACATTCATGATATATTGTTAAGCAATAAAGATGGCTTAAAAAGAAAACATCACATCATCACATCTTAAAATATCCTATCTTTATATATTTATGTAAATATATAATCACTATATCCATCTATCTATATGTAGATATACATGTGTCTTCTATATAGGTATCTGTAATTTAATACAATGTATGTATATTATATATAGCTGCATTTCTATAAGCTAGATTTTTTAAAATGCAGCAAAATGTGAACAGAAGTTGGAGAATTTTTGATGATATTTATTCCATTTTCAATGGAAATATTTTTTATTCAGAAAAAAGTTGATTGAAATAAAGTTTCATATGCAACCTTGTATTTTAGATAAGTCTTGAAGGACAACATGACTGTAAATTGTTCATAGTTACTACCAGAGTTAATGTCTACGAATATACTGTCTATTAAATTATTTTCTCTATATCCTACAGTGGAATTCATCTGTTAGTAGCTAAAATTTCCTGTTATATGGAGATAATTTACTCTGTTATAGAAAAAAATAGCTAATAAGAGAAGTATAAGAGGATTTTTCTTTTGAGGCCAATGAAGACAAATAGCTAACAACTCTCTGGATTTTAAGAGAAAAATAGAACTACAAATTAAAGATTACATACTTCAACTATAGCTAACTTGCCATTATATCTTATAATATAGTGAAATAATGCTCATCTAAAGGGAAGTTGTTTAGAAAGATTTCAAATATTCATATTTTCTCATTATTTTAAAATCACTAGAAGATGCTATAGTACAATAAACTTGTTTAATTTTTAAATAACAAAGAATTTCCAATTAAAATGAACATGAGTGATGGCCGTTCAAGATGGTAGAGTAGAAGTATGTGTGCTCACTCTCTCTTGTGAGAGCACTGGAATCACAACTATCTGCTGAACCATCATCGACAGGAAGACACTGGAACTCACCAAAAAAGATACCCCGCATCCAAAGACAAAGTAGAAACCACAATGAGATCGTAGAAGGTCATGATCACAATGAAATCAAATCCCATAACCACTGGCTGGAAGACTCAAAAACTGGAGAACAATTATACCACAGAAGTCCACCCACTGGATTGAAGGTTCTGAGCCCCATGTCAGGCTTCCCAACCTGGGGGTCCAGCAACAGGAGGAGGAATTCCCAGAGAATCAGACTTTGAAGGCTAGCGGGATTTGATTGCAGGACTTCAACAGGACTGGGGGAAACAGAGATTCCACTCTTGGAGGGCACACACAAAGTAGTGTGCACCTCAGGACCCAGGGGGAAGGAGCAGTGTCCCTATAGGAGACTGAACCAAACCTACCTGCTAGTGTTGGAGGGTGTCCTGCAGAGGTGGAGGGTGGCTGTGGCTCACTGCGGGGACATGGACATTGGCAGAAGAAGTTCTGGGAAGTACTCCTTGGCATGAACCCTCCCGGAGTCTGCCATTAGCCCCACCAAAGAGCAGGGGGTAGGCTCCAGTGCTGGGTCACCTCAGACCAAAAAACCAACAGGGAGGGAACTGAGCCCCACTCATCAGCAGAGTAAATTTTTACTGAGCTCTGCCCACCAGAGCAACACACAGCTCTACCCACCACCAGTCCCTCCCATCAGGAAACTTGCACAAGCCTCTTAGATAGCCTCATCCACCAGAGGGCAGACAGCAGAAGCAAGAAGAACTACAATCCTGCAACCTGTGGAACGAAAACCACATTCACAGAAAATAGACAAAATGAAAAGGCAGAGAGCTATGTACCAGATGAAGGAACAAGATAAAACCCCAGAAAAACAACTAAATGAAGTGGAGATAGGCAACCTTCCAGAAAAAGGATTCAGAATGATAGTGAAGATGATCCTGGACCTCAGAAAAAGAATGGAGGCAAAGATGGAGAAGATGCAAGAAATGTTTAACAAAGACCTAGAAGAATTAAAGAACAAACACCTAGAAGAATTAAAGAACAAACAAACAGAGATGAACTATACAATAACTGAAATGAAAAATACATTAGAAGGAATCAATAGCAGGATAACTGAGGCAGAAGAACGGATAAGTTACCTGGAAGACAGAAGGGTGAAATTCACTGTCACAGAACAGAATAAAGTAAAAACAAAGAAAAGAAATGAAGACAGCCTAAGAGACCTCTGGGACAACAGTAAATGCAACAGCATTTGCATTACAGGGATCTGAGAAGGAGAAGAGAGAGAGAAAGGACCTGAGAAAATATTTGAAGAGACTATAGTTGAAAACTTCCCTAACATGGGAAAGGAAATAGCCACCGAAGTGCAGAAAGTGCAGAGAGTCCTAGGCAGGATAAACCCAAGGAGAAACACACCGAGACACATAGTAATCAAACTGACAAAAATTAAAGACAAATTATTAAATGCAACAAGGGGAAAATGAAAAAAAACATACAAGGGAACTCCCATAAGGTTAACAGCTGATTTCTCAGCAGAAACTCTACAAGCCAGAAGGGAGTGGCGTGATATATTTAAAGTGATGAAAGGGAAGAACCTACAACCAAGATTACTCTACCCAGCAAGGATCTCATTCAGATTCGATGGAGAAATCAAAAGCTTTACAGACAAGCAAAAGCTAAGAGAATTCAGCACCACCAAACCAGCTCTACAACATTTGTTAAAGGAACTTCTCTAAGTGGGGAAACACAAGAGAAGTAAAGGGCCTACAAAAACAAACCCAAAATAATTAAGAAATGGTAATAGGAACACATATATTGAGAATTACCTTAATCCTGAATGAATTAAATGCTCCAACCAAAAGACACAGGCTCACTGAATGGATACAAAAACAAGACCTGTATATATGCTGTCTACAAGAGACCCACTTCAGACCTAGGGACACATACAGACTGAAAGTGAGGGGATGGAAAAAGATATACCATGCAAACGAAAATCAGAAGAAAGCTGGAGTAGCAATACTCGTATCAGATAAAATAGGCTTTAAGGAATGTTACAAGAGACAAAGAAGGACACTACATAATGATCAAGGAATCAATCCAAGAAGAAGATATAACAATTATAAATACATATGCACCCCACATAGGAGCACCTCAATACATAAGGCAAATGCTAACAGCTATAAAAGAGGAAATCGACAGTAACACAATAATAGTGGGGGACTTTAACACCTCACTTACACCAATGGACAGATCATACAGACAGAATATTAACAAGGAAACACAAACTTTAAATGATACAGTAGACCAGCTAGATTTAATTGATATTTATAGGACATTCCATCCAAAAACAGCAGATTATACTTTCTTCTCAAGGGCACATGGAACATTCTCAAGGATAGATCACATCTTGGGTCACAAATCAAGCCTTGGTAAATTTAAGAAAATTGAAATCATATCAAGCATTTTTTCTGACCACAACGCTATGAGAGTAGAAATCAAATACAGGGCAAAAAACACAAACATATGGAGGCTAAACAATATGCTGCTAAATAACCAAGAGATCACTGAAGAAATCAAAAAGGAAACAGCAAAAACAGTTCTAAGAAGGAAGTTTATACCAATACAGTCTTACCTCAAGAAACAAGAAAAATCTCAAATAAACAACCTAGCTTTACAAAAGGTTATGGGATGCAGCAAAAGCAGTTTTAAGAGGGAAGTTTATAGCAATACAATCCTACCTCAAGAAACAAGAAAATTTCACATAAACAACCTAACTTTACACCTAAAGCAATTAGAGAAAGAAGCAAAAGAAATTTAGCAAAAGAAATCATAAAGATCAGATCAGAAATAAATGAAAAAGAAGAAAACTGTAGCAAAGATCAATAAAACTAAAAGCTGGTTCTTTGAGAAAATAAACCAAATTGATAAACCTTTTGCCAGACTCATGAAGAAAAAGAGAGAGAGGACTCAGCTCAATAAAATTAGAAATGAAAAAGAAGTTACAACGGACACCGCAAAAATGCAAAGCATCATAAGAGACTACTACAAGAAACTCTGTGCCAATAAAACAGACAACCTGGAAGAAATAAGAACGTGCTGTATAAAAAAATAAAATAAAATTCAAAAATAAATAAAAAATAAGATGAACATGAACATGATCTATTGATCTTCATGTTTCAAGATATAACCTAATTATAATCTGGTACAGAGATGGTAAACTAAAGATTGTGAATCAAAGTAATAGGGTAGAAAACAATAACAGCAAAGAAAAAATGTTTCTTTTAATACCTTTAAATGTGACATAAAATATATTTTAATTTTATTTCCTATAATTTAAAAGTAAAATAGTGATAAATTTGAAAATTGTAATCTGTGTTAGAATAGGTTATTTATCAAGATGTCCCACATACTTTAGCAAGTTGGTCAGTTTATCAAGAATCAGAAGTGAATTCGAAAAGAGATTTAACATTTATATTAAAACCATTACATTCAAATTCTATTACTTTATCTCTACTATTTTAATCAATGTCAGTGTAGTGCTAGATTTTATAAGTTCTCTAGGTAGCCTTATTTTCATTTTCTGAAAATCATGCGTCTAAGCATAGTCTCCCAAGTTGGTAGGTTTGCCTGTCCCTGTGGTTATGGTGTGATTTCTGTTGAATATTAGGATATACAAACAAGCATTTTGATTCATTACAGTGGACAGAACTTAAAAAATGAGTGTTTGCTGGTCTTTTGTTTTAAACTAGTTGTGTTCTTACCTTGGGTAATTCACTTATGTGTTCTGGATTTTAGCTTTCTCTTCTGCAAAATACAGAAATACATGATATTTAGGTTTCCATATAGTTTTTTTCTTTCATTTTAAAGAATTTATTGGAGTATAATTGATTTACAATGTTGTGTTAGTTTCAGGTGTACAGCAAAGTGAATCAGTTATACATATACATATATCCACTCTTTGTGGATTCTTTTCCCATATAGACCATTACAGAGTATTGAGTAGAGTTCCCTGTGCTATACAGTAGGTTCTTATGTGGTCTCCCAGGCCACAGCCCCCTCTTATTAGTGATCTCTTTTATATATAGTAGTGTGTGTATGTCAATCCCAATATCCCAATTTATCCCTCCCCCCCTTATCCCCTGGTAAACATAAATTTGTTTTCTACATATGTGACTCTACTTCTGTTTTGTAAATAAGTTCATTTTACCCTTTTTTTAGATTCCACATATAAGCAATATCATTATGATATTTGTCTTTCTGTGTCTGATTTACTTCATTCAGTATGACAATCTCTAGGTCCATCCATGTTGCTGCAAGTGGCACAATTTTTTTCCTTTTTCTGGCTGAGTAATATTCCATTGTATATAGGTACCACATCTTCTTTATCCATTCCTCTGTTGATGGCCTTTTAGGTTGCTTCTGTGTCCTGGCTGTTGTAAATAGTGCAGCAATGAACATTGGGGTGCAGGTATCTTTTTGAATTATGGTTTTCTTTGTTATATGCCTAGGAGTGGGATTGCTTCCGTATAGTTTTAAAATCAGATGATTCTTCATCAAATCAGTCGCTTACATCTTAGTGTGAAAGATTTCACCTAAAAGCAAGTCTAGATAAAATGCTACCTCATATTTACTTAATCCCCACAATGTGCCGGTCACTGTAGATACAGTCACTCAGTAAACCTTGCCAATAAATCAGTCAAGGGCGGGGAGGTATGGTCATCTCAATTTCACAGATGTTTCAGAGAGCTGATATTCAAAACCAGGACTAGTCTTATTTCCAAGCCTGAGTTCCATTTTGTAAATAGTGTCCCACATAGGCACTGAGAGTACAGATAACAAAGTCAGCGGGACAATGAAAGTTGAGCATCACTAAGCAAGAAGACAGCACAACTGGTGACTTACGGAAAATGAGGATACATTTGAGTTCCTTTGAATTGTCATTCCTTTCTTGCTCAGCTTAACTTCAGTTAGTTGCTAACCTAAAAGCAAGTGAGTAGTTAAAGTCACACTTTTACATATTTTATAGTAAGAAACATAAGCTAACTATTTGTGCTTTTGCATTGTGTTCCAGGGAATAGTCTCTTAAAGACAATAGAAAGTGTATATATAAGGCTGTAGCAGTGAGGCTTTCTGCAATATAAACCTTATGTATGCGTCCTCTTATTGCCGCAGTGGCCCTATATGCTCTCTTGTGTATATTAAGAGCTTTGTTCAATGTTGATCCATTTGAAACGAAAGATGAAAGTCCATATGGAAAAATAATAAGCAGCAACTTTATAAAAATTATCTATTTCACTGGCCTTCTCAGGCTTTGATTGAAAAACCAGAAATAATTGATATAAAGGCAAGTTTTATGAAAATGTAACATAAAAAGCCTTTATATGTTATATTTTTTCTAAATCTGTAAATATATGAATGTGTATTTTATAGATAAATGTGTATAGGTGTTCACATATTTACATTCAGTTACATCCATACTGTAATAGATGTGTAGGAAAAGTAGTAAAGTAGAATTAATTTATTATAAATTTATTGCAGTTAACCATCTGTAATGAAATTCTCATAGATTCTCATTAATATTTTTAATAAATGAAGAAAAAGAATATAAAATTACCAACGCACAATATTTAGAAACTATCTTTTCAGATAAGCTGTGATTACCAGCTTCTGTCTGCTTGCTCACTGGATGATACAGAGCATTTCCTCCAACTGCTGCACTTCTGGTCTCTTCATTTTCTGAATTAGCCCCTATACTACAGGGGACCAGCTAACACACCCTGTGCTCTGTCAGCTTGTTCTGCAATAAATCGTCAGAGACAATACCATTTGTTTAGGCCTATTTAAAAGGGTCTCCTGGGAAAATCTGTGAGAGGAGAAAATACTGTCAAACTCACTTTTATTATTCATCTCTGACTTCCCTACACTATTATCTTTTGGTCCCTCAATGGTGCCACTCTATGTACTATTCGTTTTTAAATATTGTGACACACCATAGCTGAATTAGTGAAGACCCCATATCATAGCTGCTATAAGATTAGCTAAAACAATAAGCAATTAGTTGTGAAATATTTAATGACAGGATAGATTACTTTGCTCAGGCATATTGTTCTGTCCATTAAATGAAAGCTAAAGAACTTTTGTTCTAGCTATTCTCCCCTTCATTTATGAAAAGATAATTCCACTCAATCTCATGCAGAAAAGCCACATCCCTATATGTGATCAACAAATTAGAATTATCACCATATGCATAAAGTTGTAACTAAAATCACATTATATGCATTATTTTTAAAGTGGTTTTTATGTATTAAGTAATAGTAGGTTATTATACAAGATATCGAGTAAATAAATGTTCTGTATCACTGCATCAGTGTTTTCTGTTTTAGACTAGAGATCTAGAAGGAAATTTAATGATCATTTGGCTCAAGCATATTCTTTTACAAATGAGGAACTGAAGTTCAAAAAGGTGGTGGGACTTGCTGAAGGTCATACAGACGGTTACGTCTAAAACCTTTGAAGCTGTGTTTGTTCTGGTTTTTCCAGCGTTTTTGGATGACTGTGAGTCAGTGGTTGAGCCAATCTCCCCATCAGATGGCCACACTCGGGCATCTGGCATATGGAATCTCTTCAGGATGCTCACCTTTTTACCAGAGCTAAATTTGAGAAGAAAGAAAGACGGAAGAGGAAATTATCCGAGAGACTAGATGAGAATAAAAAGCAAATGGAACAAGGGAAATTAAAAAAAAATCCTGTAAAACCTACAAATAACCTGAAAAGTAACCTAACTTAATCAGCTTCCTTCTCAAGGGTTTTCTGAGTTCAGGGATATTGAGTGGTGCAGTGGAAAGGATTTTGAAGTCTGACCTGTTTTAGAATACTTGCTTTCTCACCTGTTAGCAACATGAACTTAAGGAAGTGATCTTGCCATTCAGAAATCTCCACTTGGTGGTGACTTTAAGGGAGATACTGAGCAAATACACTGCTTACTCATTGATTATTAGCTCCCACCTCACCCTGGGCTGCTCTCTAGCCCATGCTGTAACCACTCTGACATGCGGTCTGAACCCACCAGTCAACTAGACTTTCAGGTGGGTTGGGGGTGTTGAGGTTTTCAATCTGTTATAGTTAGAGACCAATTCACATGTAAACACTGGGACAGGGCTAACATCCCTTTATAATCAATAAAAGCAAGACCCCTCTCTAACTCCCTATATTTAGGAAATACATTTTCAACAAATAAGCCTTGTAGCCGGGATGAGGCTAAGCAAGACATGAGACATGAAACAGGCAGGTGGGTCTCTCCTGCACTTTTACTCTGCCTTCTTTCTCCTTCTTAAGCTCTATTTACTCTCCACTCTGTTTCCCTATCAAAAGCTTATCCACAGGCAGAATGCATAATTCTATAGTTTGGTATTGTCCCAACCTGGGCACACATGCATTTTAACAGAAGGCTTAATGGGAAAGGAACAAACATGGATTATTAAGGCTTATCATGTGCCAGGTGGGTCCTAAATATGTGTTGCATTATCTAGTCCTGTAAGCAATTCTGAGTTAGATACAGCTATCTCAATTTTACAGATAAGAAAACCAAAAGGAAATAGAAACAATAGCAAGAAAATGTGTGTGGGGCGTGAGAGTGTGTATGTGGGCGGCAGGGAGAGGGGTGAGAATGTGGGGTGAGTTGGAAAACACAATGACTTGGCTAATTGTATTCTGGAAGTCTTTGACAATTTTGACCACAATTTTGTAGTTGGAATCCTTGATTCTATGTGGGTCTTTCAATGTTATTCTGAAGAAATTGCAGTTGTTAAAAATTCTTTACTGGTCAGTGCCTAGATTTCTTAAAGAGGTAGAATAAGACAGGTGCTTGCTAAACACACTGTACTGCTCATACATTTATTTTGCAAATTAAGCTTTTTTTCCCCCCCCTTCTAATGCTGCTTGCCTTGGCTGGGTAATCTCAGGCAAAGAAAGACCCCCGCTTCCTCTCCTTCTAAGACCCTTAGTTCCTTCTAGTTCAGTGGTGCTCAAAGGTGGGTACTGAAACTCATAAAAGTAGAATTTACTCACCAAATTACCCAAGTTATTGCTAAGTGTCAATCCCTGTCTCCAGCCAGTTTGATCCTTAGAAATTCTCCAGTCTGTTTTTAATTCTATGGCATTTCACATTCCTCTATCCCCTTCCCTTTCTCTTGCTCTTTGATATAGTGAAAGTAAAAATTTCCAGGGAAGGTGAGATGCATGGTCTTCTCATATATTTCATGGTGAAAATGATTCCAATGTGACAATTGACAAGCGCAGGAAGGGGAGAGACTCTTGCATCAGATGTTTGCAAATTTATCCACAAACATGCATCTCTACCACGACCATGTTCCAAATAAGTTATTGCCGTTGTTACAGTGAAGATATTAATCATATTGTGATGAAATTCTTCAGGTTTTTTTTTGCATATGGAGGCAGACAGGATAGCTTAGGAACTGCATTTGATTAAATCTCCATTTACAAAATAATAAGAGTAATTCAGTCATCATGTAATTCTAGCAAAGGCAAAGAAAGCAGATTTTAAACCTGAGAAATGTTTTATCTATATTTTAATCAGAAATGATTGATATACAATCTACAATTAAAGAAAAACTTGATATGCCCAATGTCATTCCTGACAATTATTTCTGTTTTTGTACAACCCATGTCGTTGTACAGGATACCAAGTTTGCAACCTAAAGAAATAATGATATCACAGACTGCTCAGTGAATATCTCATAGAATCGCAAGTCTAGGTTGAATGATTCATTCAGGAAGAAACAATTTTAATTGTACCTAAACTGTTCTGATGACAGAAACAATATTTTAAGTGATTGAAAACAATTAGCAATAAATTGAGTCCTTTTCAAAACATCATTATTGAGTACTTCAGAAAATCTGAGTGTTTGGGAAGAAATAGCTTACTAACTTCTGTCCCTTAATTAGAAAAGAACACTCCAGGCATTATTTCATTGTTTGTTCCTGAAAAAATAGAGGATAAAAGGCAAATCTAAGATTTTTAAAAGTTATATTCTGCCACACCCTTCCTCCCTCCCTCCGTCCCTCCCTCCCTCCCATCCTCCCTTCTTTTCTTCCTTCCGTCCTTATTTTTTATGCCATCCTTTGTCTTATGGCCAAGGAAATGTTTCAACCCTTCAGTTGCACAGAAAACAAAATGAAATTTCATGATTCTATTATAGTTTTAAAAAATGTGTGTGTGTTTTCTCATTTTTGGTAGCTGGTTTATTTTAGAGGCTGATGTGTTTGAATAGAATTTTCACATGTGGGAAAGTATTGATTGGTAGGGAAGAAAATGTTCATGTTTACATTTTTCCTTTTCACTATGCTTTTACACTAATATGCAATTTGATAATTATACAATTAGAATTGTACAGTTAATTTTATTATTTTTTTAAATCCTTGTTTGGAGACTTAAATCACCTCTGAATGACGTTTATGCTAACCTCAAGATTCTTTACCACTGTTCTAGAACTATTATAGCTTTTAACCAGGAATGTATATAGTTTATTTAGAGTTATTACTTAGCTGTCTGATTCTACTCTGACTATTTGTATGACAACAAACAAATTACATAATATTTCTAGCCTCAGTTTCCTCATTGGTAAAATGGAGGTGGTAATGTTATTGGGGAGATTGTGCATAAAAGCATTTATCATGGTATATACGCAAAGGGAAGGCCAAGTGAATGTTAGCTCAGATTGTTAACTGATTATTCCCCAATACATGCAAAACACTGGACTGTTTCATGATTAATTTGTATAAAAATAACTCAGAAATTCAAGAAAATTCCTTTAAGTGATCCCAGTCTGTGACTATAACTATGTGAGCAATAATTTAAAATACATGTATATTCACCTGAATGCTATACTTTGTCATCTTGAAAAGTACACATGTATGCTAACAATTTTACCATTGCTTAAGAACTTTTTAGACTTTACTGATGGAAAACTCTTCCGTAGCAAATTCTGAGCCATATTAAAAAACACAAAAACCTCCGTGTTATTGCTTTTATTTGACTAAAAATTGAGCCCATCCTTGAGGGGTGAGGATGGTCAGATGAGATGTTTTATCTCATCTGAAATAGCCTTGTAAATTATAAAGAGCTATACAAATGTAACCTGCTACAGAGTAGAATATTAAAGAATGTATAACCTCATTGAGAATATTAAAAAAAGTATGCCTCGGGCTCTTCAAGAAATTCTGAAAACCTCCAAGTGTTTTGAGCTCTAGCTACACGATTATGGTATATATATGGTCTCCTAAGTGCCTATGTGGAGGTAGACAACACCCATTTGAGTATGTAAAATTTAGTTGATGAAAAATATTCATTCATACTTTTTTTTTTTTTTTTTTTTGGCGGTACGCGGGCCTCTCACTGTTGTGGCCTCTCCCGTTGCGGAGCACAGGCTCCGGAAGCGCAGGCTTAGCGGCCCTGGCTCAGGGCCCAGCTGCTCCGCGGCATGTGGGATCTTCCTGGACCGGGGCACGAACCTGTGTTCCCTGCATCGGCAGGCGGACTCTCAACCACTGTGCCACCAGGGAAGCCCCACTCATACTATTGATTTTGTCACTACTCTGCTTTTAACCATTTCCTGCGGTACCTAACATTATCTCTTATCAACGGATTTTATCCAGGTACATCTCAGACTGCTGAACCACATTCCTCAGTTGGTTTTTCTTACTGTCGCCTCAGGGTTTGGGTCACAAACGTTGTCGTGGCAAGCCAACTGTGACTTGGGCTGGAGTGCCACAAATGGTTGACTTCATATTACTCATTTCAGAGCTATTTAAATAAAGTGTTGAAGTAGAAATGAAAATTTAAAAAAATATGTTAAGTTTGTAATTTTTGGAGCATGGTGGTGCAAATGAGCTCTGAGCCAAGCAGATCATGGAACACATATTAAGGTGAATGGAAGCTTAGGAAAATGACCTCCAGAATTGGCAGGTAAAGTAACACTTCCAGTTCTGAGGCATGTTTTAACAGACAAGAAAATGTGACTGGGCGGTATAAACATAGTGTGGTTTAAGGTGACGATCAACAGATCATTTGAATAATTGAGAACCTGAAGGAGGACAGGGTTTGATCATATAGAGTTTCCTCATTTGGACAGGTTGATTTCATCTCGCAAATCTTTGCTGTTGATCGAGTCCCCTTCAGTTCTTTTACAGAGGTCATTTCAAATCCTTTTGAATTTTTAAAAAAATTTTATAAGTTCAGCACTTCTCTTTTCTATTCTGTCACTTTGTATTAATTATATTTCCTGGCTATCAACTGGGTGTGATACTTCTTAATAAAAGCTGACTTATCTCTTCCTCCTAAGTACAGTGATAGACACATCCTAATCAGTGCCTGCTGAGGTACCTTATCAAAACTGGGAAATCAGGGACTGTGGATTAGCAGCTCTGCTAATGTGAAAATAGGAAAAGAGCTAATACAGCTCATGCCATATTTTCTGTATTAGTACATCTTTAGATATTCATAGGAACCTTAGAAATGTATAGACAATTGTTTGTTCAATATCAAGTTTAAAAAAACAGCAAATAATATTTTGAAAATGGATGAAAATATCATTTTTCCAGGAGAAAATGATCAATATTCTTTAAAGTTTTCCACCAAATAATTAACAGCTTTATTAGCGATATTCCTAGAGCACGCGTGTGTTTGCAATGTAGCTAAATCCATTCGGCAAAGAGAGAGGAGGGAACAGAGTCACAATACCAAAGATGCATTTTGTATATAATGGGATACAAATCAGATGTTATCAAAATACTCAGCTGTAAGGTTTGTCAGTGGCTAAGTTACAGTGGATAAAAGTTATCAAGCATCTTCAATGAAATTGCATGAAATGCTCCTCGGCAATCTACTCTATAACTTATAGTCTTTCAGTAATTTCTTTCTATAACTTGCAAAATGGAAGAATCTCTTGAAAATGCATGCATACTACTTGCCATTGTTTGTTTTGATTCATTTAATGGAATTCTAATTCCAGTATTTTAAGAAACACTATGTACTGTTTTCAGTGTCCGGAAAATATACCTTCGATTTAAAACATTTTTCTTTTAAAAAGGAAGAGGTTGCAATTGAGGATAATAAAATTACAGATATACTAAATCCTTCTTATGCAAAGTCACTTCCGTGCTCTTCACATATGCAGGTTTAATATGTTAGAATTTAAGAATGTTTAAATTAGATTCAAAGAAGACATGTTTTCAAACAGTCTTTCATTTAAACGTTGATTTTTAGATACTTTGTGAACATACCAACTTGGCTTCTAAGTTAGTGTGACATACCTTTTCATAAATATAATTGTTACATTTGAAAAGATCTCTTATTCCACTTGGAGAAAGAGAGGGGAGAAATTAAGACTCTAATAAGACATATATAACAGGGCAGAAGAGTTCAGTTACCAAAGCCCAGGAAGTAACATCACTGCACCCATCAGAGCCAATGCCATAGTTTCAGTTGTTGCTGTACATCCTGCTCCAGTTGTGTCTAAAGTACTACTACCGTCTGTTTGATGGATTTGCTTTACATCACTGAGGTTCATCTCATCTGGCATCCCTGTAGAGGCAAATAAGAAAAAACAGGATGATGGATAACTAGCTCACCATGATACATCTAGAACAGCTCTTAAGCCAAATCATAGACCCCATTGTTTTATTCTTTTTGTGTAGCCTTCACTGTGTGTTTCACCTAACTCTAAAAGATGAATATGACACATACTTCTGCTCTTCTTAAATTGGAAGGTACAGGACCTTGAGTGGGAGTGTTCAGAAACTTTATAAGAACAAAGCAAAGCACTTTCCAGCTTTTTAAAGCACTTGGAATGTTCCTCTAAATGTTATTGAAGTAAAGCAATTTAATTAAAATGACCTGAGGTATAGCATTATTGCTTGTCCCGGAGATGTAACAACTGTAGGAACTGTGTGAAATCTTTCCTTACGAAAATAAAACGATGTAAGGAGAAATAATTAAGTAGGACATTTTTAAGAAATAAAATTTATACAGATCATATTTTGTATTAGGCTAAACTTTGCATAGGATCCTTATTGAAATATATCAAAGAATAATAACAAATATCAAATATTATCTTTTATATACATGCAGAGCTATGGGGATACGGGTATAATCAATAGATCAAAGAATTTGTTAGTAGGATGGATTGTGGCTTGAAGTTAGGGATGAAGTGTTTGATTAAAGAAAAAAAATGTGCAAAGTTACAGACCAAGATCTAGTCACATCCTGGTTATTACTTCTGTGTGTTGTAAAACCTGACAAACTGAGGAGACCAGTTCTCAAATTATTGGGAATGAAATAGTTATTTTCTTAAAGAAGTTTACCTTACTATGGTATACCTAGGGAATTACTGATTTATCAGTTACTATCTAGTGCCACCAGTGTGTTGAGACTGTAAGACTGTCTGGATTATCCCATGGCATGCCACCATCAGTCACAATTAACAAGTTTAAATTCAGTGTTACCACAGCCACAAATATTGACATCGTAATTACAGTGAGACTGGAAAAACAAAGCTTCATATAAGGAAGAGTCAATATTTATGTAATTAGGTCAATACATATATATAATTCAAAGGTAAACTCTACTGCATTTAGGGATGAGAGCATTAAAACGAAGCTCAGCTCTTCTGATCTGACATATTGATTTTACAGTCTGAGCTCTTGCATTATTATTCATTGTCTGGGTATTTGTTTTGCCCTTCTGTGTCATTAGGCAAGATGAATAAATTAGCAATTCCTTTTTTTTATAGGGACTGGAGTGGAGTGTGAATATTTTAGTCATGGTTTTATACTCCTTGTTATGCTACAATATAACAAGGAGCTATGCAGACTCTAGGCAATTAAAAATTTTTTTCCAAGATAACTACATAAATTTGAGCTTTAAGGGATTTACTTTTCTTTTTAAAAGCACTGTGTGGAGGTGCCTGGATTGGATTCATGAATAACTTTTCCTTATACCTTCCTGAGCTGGTATTTTCCTCATTCATTCATGAGCCAGGCAATGGTCTGGGTTCAGGGGGTACCATGGTGAGTACAGATATGAAAATAGAAACATGTTAAATCTTCTGCCTGCAAGTCAGGCAGCGCCAGGAGGGATATCCCATCTTCAGTCAGATGCCATTTTAACATCAGAGGTAGAGATTTGATAGTTCTAAGGATGATGGTCCCTTGAGATAAGAATTATATGAAAAGAAAAAAGATCCCTTGAGGAAAGGAATTTAATTAACTAAGTGTATAAATTGTACCAAAGCTCAACCAAAGACCCATAAAGGAAAAATTGGTTTGGAGATTTCTCACATTAATAAACAAAAATGAAGTAATTTAAAATAACCTTTTCTACGCATAATAGTGACACACAAAGATGACAATAAATTCATATTTCTGCCTTTGGTGGCTTACAGTCTGGCAGGGGAAGACAGATAGCCATGCTATTACAAAAACAAATGTAATATTAAAACTCAGGCACATGCCTGATGGTTGGTGCTATGAAGTGATACAGTCTTATACAAGATGAGGTGTCAATTATATACCGACTGGTTGACAAAGGCAGGACAGAGAGGCGATGACGTCAGTTTGGCAAGGATTAACCCTTTATCAAGGAAGATTGCCAAAATATACCAAAAGTGTTTAAAATGTATACTTACCTAGACCCCAAAGTTCCACTTTAATGGAGAAATTCCATGGGAATAATTTTTAAAATATGCACATATTTATTCACAAAATGTTAATCTGTGCGTTGTTAGTGCCATTAAGTGTCCATTAGTAGAGAACTAGGTTAAGAAAAGTGTATTTACTTATTTTAAAAGATTCAAAAAGTAGATATTGGTACATAAAAATGTTTTAATATAATTTTATACACATATTTTCATGGTCTTTAAGAATCTGAACTCTGTTAGTCTATGGTTGCCTTTCTTTGAGAGTACGGAATCTGTCATTAATTTCTGTATTCACCTAGTAAGCATTTAGTAATTACTAGGTGAATTAATAAATTGATGAATTTAATCCAGGGCAGAGAATTACAAAACTGTAAAAATACATTTCTCCAATTCAGTTTGATCCCCGCCCCAGTTTTATTGAGATATAATAGATATATCATAGATATATAGCATTATTGCTTGTCCCAGAGATGTAACAACTGTAGGAACTGTGTGGAATATTTTCTTATGAAAATAAAACCATGTAAGGATAAATAATTAAGTAGGACATTTTTAAGAAATAAACTTTATACAGATCATATTTCTCACTTAGCACTTTCAAGTATATAATTCAGTATTAATCACTGTAGTCACCATGCTCTACATTAGCTATCCAAAACTTATTTATCTTATAACTGGAAGTTTGTACCCTATGAACAACATCTCATGTCCCCCCCACATCCCAGTCCTTGGCAGTCACGAATCTACTCTGTTTCTATGAGTTTGGCTTTTTTAAAGTTATACTTATAAGTGATATAATATGGTATTTGTCTTTCTCTGTCTGACTTAGTTCACTTGGCATAATGCCCCCAAACTTCATCTAAGTTGTAGTAAATGGCTGGGTTTTCTTTTTTCTCATGGCTGAATAATATTCTATTGTTTTTATATACAATACATCTTCTTTATTCATTCATTCATTGACAACTGTTAGGCTGTTTCCATATCTTGGCTATTGTGATTAATGCTGCAATGAACATGGGAGTGCAGATATCTCTTCAAGATCCGGTCTTCATTTCTTTTGGGTATATATCCAGATGTGGAATTCCTAGATCATATGGTAATTCCATATTTTAATTTTTTAGGGAAACTTCATACTGTTTTCCATAGTGGCTCTAACAATTTACATTCCCACAAAGAGTGCACAAGGGTTCCCCTTTCTCCACATCCTTGTCAACACTTATCATTTGTCTTTTTTGATAATAGCCATTCTAACAGGTGTGAGGTGATATCTCATTGTTTCTGTTTGTTTGTTTTGGTTTTTTGTTTTTTTTTGGCCACACAGTGTGGCATGTGGGATCTTAGTTCCCTGATCAGGGATTGAACCCGTGCCCCCTGTAGTGGGAGTCGTAACAACTGGACCACCAGGGAAGTCTCATTGTGGTTTTGATTTGTACTTTCCTGATAATTTGTGCTGTTGAGCATCTTTTCATGTACCTGTTCACCATTTGTATGTATTTGGAAAAGTGTCTATTTAGTTTCTCAAATTCAGTCTCTTTTAATATAAAGGCATAGAATTATATTACAGCAACACCAAGTGTAGAATAAAATATTAGAATTAGATGTGAACTTAGAATTTTCATCTAAGAAGAAAAGTGGTGAATGTAATGGAAAAGATTCAGTATGAGAATATTAACTTACCAAATACTTGTTAAATAAAGTTGCTATGGATCTTGTTATGTTAAATAAAAACTATTACCCTTGGTCATTACTTGCTGGACTTGGATGGTCATTTATACCCAAATCAGTCATATTGGCAGGACATTTAGGAGTCTAATAAATCTGATATGGTTTATATAACAATTTACCAATTTTATTAGTGATTACTCCATTCTTATCTCCCAGGAAATATGATTGATAGTTCCATCCAGGGTACTGAGTCACTTGAATCTTGGATACATCCTGAAAAATGCTGAGTAATTTTCCAGTTTTCCTTGGGGGCTTCCATGTAATCCAATAACAAAAGCAGAGTAATTGTATTTTTGAAGAGAAAAGGTCCATGGTAATCATGAACACCCTAACTGAAGGTGGTCTCTGTGATTATATATTTGACTTTCAGACAGTCTGACTAGTAAATGGGGCTATTTGCATGACAACCTCTTCCATTCTCTATGGGCAAATGTCTGAGATTTATTTACAGTCCCATTGGTCAACGCTTTATAGCCATGAGTAGTCTTCCTTTTTGACAGTTGTGTAAGAATAATGAAGTAATTCTAATTGCTAATAAATTAAACAATGGATTAAAACATTAATGGGAGATTCTGACTATAAACCACAGTTTACTTTAAAGTAGTATGATGTATTAAGATATTTCAGCTCTGGGTAATGTTGGGGATTGTTATTTATTTGTTACTGCATCAAATGAATTATTGGTTATTCTCCAATAATTAATGAAAAATAGATTGTATTTTTCAGGATAGAGTTGGTAGCAGAGAAAATATTGTTTGGATCTTTTTTCAGTTCCTGATGCTATTTTTTTATAACATCTTTATTGGAGTATAATTGCTTTACATTGTTGGTTTCTGCTGTATAACAAAGTGAATCAGCTATACGTATACATATAACCCCATATCACCTCTCTCTTGAGTCTCCCTCTGACCCTCCTTACCCCAACCCTCTAGGTGGTCACAAAGCACAGAGCTGATCTCCCTGTGCTATGTGGCTGCTTCCCACTAGCTATTTTACATTTGGTAGTGTACATAGGTCAATGTCACTCTCTCACTTCATCCCAGCTTACCCTTCCCCATCCCCATGTCCTCAAGTGCATTTTCGACATCTTCATCTTTATTCCTGTCCTGCCCCTAGGTTCTTCAGAAACATTTTTTTTTTTTAGATTCCAGATATATACGGTATTTGTTTTTTCTCTTTCTGACTTATTTCACTCTGTGTGACAGACTCTAGGTCCAACCACCTCACTACAAATAACTCAATTTCATTTCTTTTTATGGCTGAGTAATATTCCATTGTATATATGTGCCAAATCTTTATCCATTCATCTGTCGATAGACACTTAGGTTGCTTAGATGTCCTGGCTATTGTAAATAGTGCTGCAATGAACATTGTGGTACATGAGTCTTTTTGAATTACGGTTTTCTCAGGGTATATGCCGAGTAGTGGGATTGCTGAGTCATATGGTAGTTCTATTTTTAGTTTTTTAAGGAACTTCCATACTGTTCTCCATAGTGGCTGTATCAATTGACATTCCTACCAGCAGTGCAAGAGGATTCCCTTTTCTCCACACCCTCTCCAGAATTTATTGTTTGTAGATTTTTGTTGATGGCCATTCTAACCAGTGTGAGGTGATACCTCATTGTAGTTTTTATTTGCATTTCTCTGATGATCAGTGATGTTGAGCATCCTTTCATGTGTTTGTTGGCATTCTGTATATCTTCTTTGGAGAAATGTCTATTTAGGTCTTCTCCCCATTTTTGGATTGAGTTGTTTGTTTTTTTGATATTGAGCTGCATGAACTGCTTGTAAATTTTGGAGAGTAATCCTTTGCCAGGTGCTTCGTTTGCAAATATTTTCTCCCATTCTGAGGGTTGTCTTTCCATCTTGTTTATGGTTTCCTTTGCTGTGCAAAAGCTTTGAAGTTTTATTAGGTCCCATTTGTTTATTTTTGTTTTTATTACCATTTCTCTAGGAGGTGGGTCAAAAAGGATCTTGCTGTGATTTATGTCAAAGAGTGTTCTTCCTATGTTTTCCTCTAAGAGTTTTATAGTGTCTGGTGTTACATTTAGGTCTTTAATCAATTTTGAGTTTATTTTTGTGTATGGTGTTAGAGAGTGTTCTAATTTCGTTCTTTTACATGTAGCTGTCCAATTTTCCCAGCACTGCTTATTGAAGAGGCTATCTTTTCTCCATTGTATATTCTTGCCTCCTTTACCAAAGGTAAGTTGACCATATGTCTGTGGGTTTATCTCTGGGCTTCCTATCATTTTCCATTGATCTATATTTCTGTATTTTTGCCAGTACCATACTGTCTTGATTACTGTAGCTTTGTAGTATAGTCTGAAGTTCAGGAACCTGATTCCTCCAGCTCCATTTTTCTTTCTCAAGATTGCTTTGGCTATTTGGGGTCTTTTGTGTTTCTGTACAAATTGTGAAAAATTTTTGTTCTAGTTCTATGAAAAGTGCCATTGGTAGTTTGATAGGGATTGTATTGAATCTGTAGATTGCTTTAGGTAGTAGAGTCATTTTTTCAGTATTGATTGATTCTTCCAATCCAAGAACATGGTATATCTCTCCATCTGTTGGTATCACCTTTAATTTCTTTCATCAGTGTCTTATAGTTTTCTGCATACAGGTCTTTTGTCTCCTTCGGTAGGTTTATCCCTAGGTATTTTATTCTTTCTGCTGCAGTGGTAAATGGGAGTGTTTCCTTAATTTCTCTTTCAGATATTTCATCATCATTGTATAGGAATGCAAGAGATTTCTGTGCATTAACTTTTTATTCTATTACTTTACCAAATTCATTGATTACCTCTAGTAGTTTTCTGGTAGCATCTTAAGATTCTCCATGTATAGTATCATGTCATCTGCAAACAGTGACAGTTTTACTTCTTTTCCGATTTGGATTCCTTTTATTTCTTTTTCTTCTCCAATTGCTGTGGCTAAAACTTCCAAAACTATGTTGAATAATAGTGGTGACAATGGGCAACTTTATCTTGTTCCTGATCTTAGTGTAAATGGTTTCAGTTTTTCACCAGTGAGAGTGATGCTGGTTGTGGGTTTGTCATATATAGCCTTTATTATGTTGAGGTCAGTTCCCCCTGTGCCTACTTTCTGGAGAGCTTTGATCATAAATAGGTGTTGAATTTTGTCAAAAGGTTTTTCTGCATCTATTGAGATGATCATATGGTTTTTATCCTCCAGTTTGTTAATATGGTGTATCACATTGATTGATTTGCGTATACTGAAGAATCCTTGCATTGCTGGGATAAACCCCATTTGATCATGGTGTATGATCCTTTTAATGTGCTGCTGGATTCTGTTTGCTAGTATTTTGTTGAGGAATTTTGCATCTATGTTCTTCAGTGATATTGGTCTATAGTTTTCTATTTTTGTGACATCTTTGTCTGGTTTTGATATCAGGGTGATGGTGACCTTGTAGAATGAGTTTGGGAGTGTTCCTCATTCTGCTATATTTTGGAAGAGTTTGAGAAGGATAGGTGTTAGCTCTTCTCTAAATGTTTGATGGAATTCGCCTGTGAAGCATCTGGGTCTGGGCTTTTGTTTGTCCGATGATTTTTAGTCACAGTTTCAATTTCAGGGCTTGTGATTAGTCTGTTTATATTTTCTATTTCTTCCTGGTTCAGTCTTGGAAGGTTGTGCTTTTCTAAGAATTTGTCCATTTCTTCAAGGTTGTCCATTTTATTGGCATATAGTTGCTTGTAGTAATCTCTCATGATCCTTTGTATTTCTGCAGTGTCAGTTGTTACTTCTCCTTTTTCATTTCTTTTTTATTTATTTATTTTTTTGTGGTACGTGGGCCTCTCCCATTGTAGAGCACAGGCTCCAGACGCACAGGCTCAGCGGCCATGGCTCACAGGCCCAGCCGCTCCGTGGCATGTGCGATCTTCCCGGACCGGGGCACGAACCCGTGTCCCCTGCATTGGCAGGCGGACTCTCAACCACTGCGCCACCAGGGAAGCCCTCCTTTTTCATTTCTAATTCCATTGATTTGAGTCTTCTCTCTTTTTTTCTTGATGAGTCTGGCTAATGGTTTATCAATTTTTTTTTATCTTCTCAGAGAATGAGTTTTTAGTTTTATCGATCTTTGCTGTTGTTTCCTTAATTTCTTTTTCATCTGATTTTTATGATTTATTTCCTTCTGCTAACATTGGGGTTTTTTTGTTCTTCTTTCTCTAATTGCTTTAGGTGTAAGGTTAGGTTGTTTATTTGAGATTTTTCTTGTTTCTTGAGGTAGGATTGTATTGCTATAAACTTCCCTCTTAGAACTGTTTTGCTGCTTTTGGTTTTGGGTTGTCATGTTTTCATTGTCATTTGTTTCTAGGTAGTTTTTGATTTCCTCTTTGATTTCTTCAATGATCTCTTGGTTATTTAGTAGTGTATTGTTTAGCCTCCATGTGTTTGTATTTTTTACAGTTTTTTTTTTTTTTTTTTTACTGTAATTGATATCAAGCCTCATAACGTTGTGGTCAGAAAAGAAACTTGTTACGATTTCAGTTTTCTTAAATTAACCAAGGCTTGATTTGTGACCCAAGATATAGTCTATCCTGGAGATTGTTCCATGAGCACTGTTATTTTTGGATGGAATGTCCTATAAATATTATTTAAGTCCATTGTCTTTAGTGTGTCATTTAAAGCTTGTGTTCCCTTATTTATGTTCATTTTGGATGATTTGTCCATTGGTGAGTTGGGGTGTTAAAGTCCCCTACTATGATTGTGTCCCCTACTATGATTTCCCCTTTTATGGCTGTTAGCATTTGCCTCATGTATTGAGGTACTTGTATGTTGGGTGCATAAATATTTACAATTGTTATCTCTTCTTGGATTGATCCCTTGATCATCATGTAGTGTCCTTCTTTGTCTCTTGTAATAGTCTTTATTTTAAAGTCTATTCTGTCTGATATGAGAATTGCTACTCCATCTTTCTTCTGATTTCCATTTGCATGGAATATCTTTTTCCATCCCCTCACTTTCAGTCTGTATATGTCCCTAGGTCTGAAGTGCATCTCTTGTAGACAGCATACATATGGGTCTTGTTTTTGTATCCATTCAGTGATCATGTGTCTTTTGGTTGGAGTATTTAATCCATTTACATTTAAGTTAGTTATCAATATGTATGTTCCTCTTACCATTTTCTTAATTGTTTTGGGTTTCTTATTGTAGGTCTTTCCTTCTCTTATGTTTCCTTCCTAGAGAGGTTCTGTTAGGCTTTTTTGTAAAGCTGGTTTGGTGGTGCTGAATTCTCTTAGCTTTTACTTGCCTGTAAAGATTTTAATTCCTCTGTCGAATCTGAATGAGATCCTTGCTGGGTAGACTAATGTTGGTTGCAGGTTTTTCCCTTTCATCACTTTAAATATGTCCTGCTACTCCTTTCTTGCTTTCAGAGTTTCTGCTGAAAGATCAGATGTTAACCTTATGGGGGTTCCCTTGTATGTTATTTGTTGCTTTTCCCTTGCTGCTTTTAATGTTTTTTCTTTGTATTTAATTTTTGATAGTTTGATTAATATGTGTCTTGGCATGTTTCTCCTTGGATTTATCCTGTATGGAACTCTCTGTGCTTCCTGGACTTGACTGACTCTTTCCTTTCTCATATTAGGGAAGTTTTCCACTATAATCTCTTCAAACAATTTCCCAGTCCCTTTCTTTTTCTCTTCTTCTTCTGGAACCTCTATAATTTGAATGTTGGTGTGTTTAATGTTGTCCCATGGGTCTCAGAAACTATCTTAAATTCTTCTCATTCTTTTTTCTTTATTCTGGTCTGCTGTAGTTTTTTCCACTATTTTATCTTCCAGGTCACTTATCCGTTCTTCTACCTCAGTTATTCTATTTACCCTTCTAGAGAATTTTAAATTTCATTTATCGTGTTGCTCATCACTGTCTGTTTGCTCTTTAGTTCTTCTATATCCTTGTTAGATGTTTCTTGTATTTTCTCCATTCTATTTCCAAGATTTTGGATCATCTTTACTATCATTACTCTGAATTCTTTTTCAGGTAGACTGCCTATTTCCTCTCCATTTGTTTGTTCTGGTGGGTTTTTACCTTGCTCCTTCATCTGCTGTGTATTTCTCTGTCTTCTCATTTTTCTTAACTTACTGTGTTTGGGGTCTCCTTTTCACAGGCTGCAGGTTTGTAGTTCTCATTGTTTTTGGTGTCTGCCCACAGTGGGTATGGTTGGTTCAGTGGGTTGTGTAGGTTTCCTGGTGGTGGGGACTAGTGCCTGTGATCCTATGGATGAAGCTGTATCTTGTCTTTCTGGTGGGCAAGACTACATCCGGTGGTGTGCTTTGGGGTGTTTGTGAACTTCTTATGATTTTAGGCAGCCTCTCTGCTAATAGGTGGGGTTGTTTCCCTGTCTTGATACTTGTTTGCATGGGGTGTCCAGTATTGGAGCTTGCTAGTTGTTGAGTTGAGCTGGATCTTAGCCTTGAGATGGAGATCTGTGTGAGAGCTCTCGCTGACTGATATTACGTGGGGCCGGGAAGTCTCTGGTGGACCAATGTCCTGAACTCGGCTTTCCCACCTCAGAGGCTCAGGCCTGACACCCCGCCAGAGCACCAAGACCCTATCAGCCACACGGCCAGGTATGTGGGGAGCTTCTTGCCTTTTGAGAATTCTGAGGCCTTCTGCCAGTGTTCAGTAGGTGTTCTGTAGGAGTTGTTCCACATGTAGATGTATTTTTGATGTATTCGTGAGGAGGAAGGTGATCTCCACTTCTTACTCCTCCGCCTTTTTTTTTTTTGCGGTACACGGGCCTCTCACTGTTGTGGCCTCTCGTGTTGTGGAGCACAGGCTCCAGACGCACAGGCTCAGTGGCCATGGCTCACGGGCTTAGCCGCTCCGTGACATGTGGTATCTTCCTGGACCGGGGCACGAACCCGTGTCCCCTGCATCGGCAGGCGGACTCAACCACTGCACCACCAGGGAAGCCTTCCTCCGCCATTTTGAAGGTCCTCTTCCCCTGATGTTATTTTGTATTCCATAATGATCATCCAGAACTTTTTCCTCAGTTTGTTTTATTGATTTTTGAAAACTTTAGAAAGGAAACATACATCTCATATGAAAAAAAGCCCAATTATTTTAAGCTATTTTATAATATTACTATTGTGGGTTTTTTAAACGATTATTGTGAAATTTCTTCTAGAAATAATTTTTCAATAGAAAGTTTAAAATGCCATTCTTTGTGCAATTGGTAATAAAAACCAAATAATAAAAGTAAGTCTATTAAATATACTAGTTCTCATTTATATACTACAGACCTTAGTTATAAGAATTTACAGGTATTGGAACTTATAATTAATGCTTCTGAAAATTATTTTTAAAGAGTGTAAGACTTATCAAATATTCCTAGTTAATCAGAAAATATTTGTAGTTCCTCAGTTAGTAATAATATGGGGTTAAACACTACTAAAAATTAAGATAATAAAATATCTATACCTAGACACATAGTAGTAATAGTCAATGGTATCAAAAATAGGAAGATTTTAAAGCACTCAGAGAAAGGACAGGTTCCTTTGAACAGAACAAAATACCTGTATTGCATTAATTTTCAAGAGCAATAATAGAAGTTTAAATTTTTTTCTAATTATGAAAGAATATACAATTCTATAAAGAGTTAAACTATATGGAAGAAATAAAGGTAAAAGTAAAGGTATTTTAACAAAAAGTATATTTATTACTCCCCAAACAATTCTAAAATCATTGTTAAAGAATATATGTAAAAATATAAGAAAATAAGCACAAATAAAGGAGTGGGATGAACGTTATAATAGTGTTCAAAATAATTGGCAAACATCTTGATTACTGTATATAAGTGTGTTGGTTAAGTAAACAACAACAAAATGGTTAATTTCGATATAATTTTAAGAGATATAATTAAAATACTTGAAAGCAATTGTTAAAACATTCTAAAGTATTTGTATGTTTGGGAAGAAATGAAAAATATCAACTTAAGGTTTTGTCAAGACCACTATGTATTTTAATGAATGTTAAAAATTCAAGCCTAAGAACTTAAAAAATTCATATGGAATATATATGTTCCTAATCCATTAAGGCAAAGAGGATTAATAAAATTTAATGGAAGTCAGAAAAGAATAAACACACAAACAAATATGCCTGGCAAATAGAAAGCACAAAATCAGACGTTAAAACAATATGCAAATAATTCAATAATCGCTAAATGAAATGAACTGAATAAAATTAGAAAGGAGACACTCAGTTTGGATTTCAAAAGAAATTTAGCCACATAACAAAATGATACATAAAGGGTGAGAGTAAATGTTTGTAAAAACACACTTCAAGCAAATAATAACCAAAAGAAAGGTGATGTCATTATATTAATAAAAGATAAAATAGGTTTTGAGCATTAAAAAGGATAAAGAAGGTCTTTATATAATAACAAAAGAAATAATTTGACATATAGATATAACAATTCTGAGCCTATCTTACTTTAGCATATTCTCAAAATAAATCGATATTAATAAAGGAAAATAATTGGGTAAAATAATAAAGCAAAATGGATACATACACATTCAGTGGGGGATTTTAACCATGCTATCTTATTAATTAATAGCTCAGGCAGATGAAAATTAGTGAAGATATGGATGACTTAGTCATCAGAATCTTTGGGACAAGAAAGAACTCCATTGACTTCTAGCCTTGGTTCTAGTAACAATACTAGTATCTCTTTTCCCTACATCCCCATTCCTTCACATGCAAAGAGAACAGATTGTCCTGATTCCTAAGTTGGGAAGAGCCAGAATGCTGCGCTTTTGGATTTCTCATCCTCTTTTGAATTTGCTTGCCCACAGTAAGGATGCATTCTTCCTGCTCTTCACCACGGCATAAGTTGAAGTCACCTTTTGCTGCAGGGAGGACCTGTAATTTTCTAGCTATGCTTCTGACTTGACAGTAATTCTTGGATGAAATAATAGGTGTCATATGTCAGGACATTCTCTAGTCTAGCTTTTAACAATAAAATGTTTTTATCTGTCTGATATGTGTGCTTATATTTTAATTGGTTCTAACCTCAGAAGAAGAATAAAGGAGTATTATTTATTACACTAGCTCCAAATACAAACTTTCACAAGCTTGGTCCAATAAACAAATAAATACAGCTAGCTAGCCAGATTAGATAGCATCATGTAGTTAATGACTAGTGGATATAATGTGTAAATATTCTTTTAAAACATACCTAAGATATTAATAAAAGTGATCACATAGCAGGGTACAAAGCAAATATCAACAACTAACAAGGAATTTTAAACAAAGAATATGAATTCTTTGACAGTAACACAATAAAATTAAATGTCAAAACTAAAGGAGAACCATGATCCCTACAGCAAACCTTATCTAAGGACATAAAACAAGACCTAAATAAACAGATGTATCAAGTTCACAGTTGAGAAGATTTAAGTTTATATTGTGTCTCTTTCACTATATTCTGAAATTCTATCATGATGTCCCTTGGTGTGGGTCTACTGGATCCATTGTTCTGGGCACTCAGTGACACTTTCTACCTAGAAACTCATGTCCATCTGAGGAAGTGTTCTTGAATTCTTTATTGATGACACAACATTTTCTCTGTTGTGTCTAGGTGTCCCATTATTTAAATGTTGGATTTCTGGAAGGTGTCCTCTGCTTCCTTCTTCCAGTTTCCATAATTTTACTCTAGTTTCTAGGAGATTTCTTAAACTTAAGTCTTTTTTTGAGGTTTTCATTCTTGTATTCAGATTTTAGATTTACTAAACTTGATATTTTTTCTTCTAAATATCCCTTTTGTTTTTGTCTTCTCAGACATTATTAAGATGATAATTACAGTATTTTTTCAAAGTTCTCTTCAAAGTTATTTCAAAGTTTTTTCAAAGTTCTCTTCTCTCTGCAGTCTTTAATACAAATTACTTGCTTGTGGATATGACTTTTCATGTTACTCACTTAGATAAGTGGTAATCCTTGATTCATGGTTATGTGCTAATATTTAAGAGTAGGAAGTGAAAATTTAGTTAGAACTCTGAGTGTGTGAATGGGGTTCTGTAATTAGTAGACAAATGTAGTCTTGTTTACATGTCTGTTGGTGAAACTACCTGTCAGTAGGATAGGGTAGGTCAGGCTGAAAAAACAAATGCCTCCAAAGTATTGGTAGCAATGTCTACTGCCAGTTGAGGTAGCTCTGCATTGTAACTTAGTACCTCACCTCCATATCGACACATCCTTCCATGATCACCACAACATGGGGAAATGGGTGGAGAAACAAATTGGCAATTATAAGCCTCCATCTGGGTGGGGTACATGGCACTTCTGCTCACTAGGTTTATTGGACAAAGCTAATTATATGACTGTCTCTAACCTCAAGGGACAGGGATGTGTAGTCCTACTATGTGCACAAAGTGGACAAGACACAGAAATATTGCAGACCAGAAGGCATGTCTATCAGGTCCCCTTTAACTGCCTTTATTTGTTTCTTCTTAAGCTAGGTCTTCTCAGCAGAGACCTTACAATATCCTGCCTAAGAGTAATTCCCTGCCTGCAAGAACTCTGGGAGCCAAGTGGGAGCAGGGTTGGGGGAGCGTATAGGTTTCAACATTCATTATAGGTAAATAGGTAGATAGGTAGGTAGATATAGATATATATATTTGCTAAGTATTATTTTTGAGAATAATACTCCTGCTTCCAACTGTGCCTGGCATTCCCCAGTCCAGAGACTCTTTCCAGATTATACTTCCGGTAGCATACTGACTTATGGGAGAGACATACACCTATTGGTCAGGAGTGGAGGAAGAAATCATGGAATGGTACAGCTATTGACTAGTCCTTCTTTTGTAGACCCTCTTCTGTCAACCCCTTCTTACTAGAAGTGACAGATGATGCCTATTCCTGTCTCTTTTGAGGATTCCATTGAGCAAATTGGGTTGGTTCTCTGCTTTCTTCAATGGTGCTTGGGAGTTGGCTTCCCTGGGTATCCTACATTAGGCACCACTCATCCGTTTGCTTTCTGGCTTCCAAGTGTTGTTATCAAACTTCTTCAGTTTCCTCTCTCTCAGTAAATTTAGATTTTTGTTAAAAAAATTCTTATAATGTATTTTAGTGGGGTGGCAGGAGGGAATAAAATTAACTGTGTTTGATCAATCTGTCATCTTGAAGGCAACTTGCTGAGCATTTCCAGCATCTGGGCACTGAAGCTCCAACTTGACTCTCTGGATAAGTCTATGTCTCTTCAGCCCATTCACACTGGTGTAGTTCAGGTTGTTCTGGTTGATCAGTGTTCCTGCTGCTAAATATTTTTGATGACCATGCCTGATAGGGTGATTATTTTCATTAAAAGTACTGAGCTGTGTTATTTTGGCCAGGAAACTTACCAATAAAGCATGACTATTCCCTCCCCACTGATAGTAAATAGTGCAAAACTGCCTTATGGAAGAATGATTGAATGCACACTGGAAGACTGGAAGGCAGGTTATTTTGCCTCTGCATTGCCTAATCCAGGGTGCATTTGCTGTATAATATTGTAAAGACTGGTAAATATGCCAGAAGAAGGCCTAGCTGGCTATAGAGCTAGGGGAATAATAGGAAAATTGAGACTTGCCATAATTTGGGCCCTTTAAATATTTTCTTTTATTTGGACTTTTTTGTTGGACTCATAATACATATCTTTAAGATACTGGGTTGGGCATTGATTAAATAGATGACATTTCACTTACTCGTAGTTGCTAAAAACTAGCTGCAGCAAGTAAAATGTGAACACTGATGAGGAGACAGTTTTTCTCACAATGAAATGTAAAAATTAACTTCAGACAAAATTTGCCTGTTTTACTTCAGTAAGGGAAGAATATTAAGTAGCTAATCCTTGGAGCCTAAGAAAAATTGTCAAAATGTCTAAGAATGTTGTGCAAGAGAGATTGTGAAGCTTATTACATTTATTAAATGGAAATGAATTATCTTGGCTTGCATATCTGATTCACCATGTGTATTATAAATCAATATGTTTAACTTAGTATTTCAAGCCCTAAATATTTTGTATGTTATTTTTAAAGAAGAAATTCCATTGGCCCAAGGGATAGCTAAATAAAATATAGCAAACTAGCCATTGTCATCATCCCTGAGAAGAATATCAGTGTTATTCATAAAAATATCCACAAAACACAGCACACGTGAGGACAGGTACTTCGGTCATGGGGGATGGCTGTCTGCTCACCCTCGTGGTGTTCTCAATCGGATGTTTGTATTTAGATGGGACTATGTAACATTTTAAAGTATGTTATTTGCTCTACTTTGGGTTGACAAGACATTATGAAAATAACAAGGCGTGTGTAAGGAGGGAAGACTCTCATACGGAAAGCAGGGGAATTATGCAGATGTTGAAAATTACAGGATCACCTTCCCTGACCCTGTATGGAAATGCATCCATTCTTGCATTATAACTCCTAGAATAAATAACATCCATACTCATTCTCTCTCAGACCCATAATTCATTGTTGTCCCAGTGTCTAATTCCATGTGATATATTCTAATAAGTGGCACAGTTTTCCAACCACTGTAAGTCTTCTGGCATAAACGTTTCTGACAACAATCATATCAATTCTTTCTGTCCTTGTCTCTATCTGTTGTCCAGTTATAAATACTGCTGTGTTTTTACCCTAGGTGTGTGTATGCTTTCTTGTCATCATTACTCAGCTTAAGACTGTTTAAATATATATATCTATATCACTTACATTTAGGTTTATATGTTGATTTCATTCACTTAACTTTAAGCCCATTGAAGTCATGATTATATTTATGTTTTCTATTTCTTGGGCTTATAAGTAGCTATTCATAGTATTCTGCATTTGGTAGAAATGATTTTTGAATATATGACTTACTATAAATATTTGATATGTTAATAAGCACTTAACTCTTTTTTAATTTATTTAAATGGGAGCTACCCAGACTTTAGAATTCATGATAGAAAGCAGTGGAGTATAGTAGAAAGGAGCTAGGTTCAAGCCTCAGAAACCTTAGAAAATTCATATAGTCACTGAGATTCAGTTTCTTCATCTGTAACATTTACATCATAATAATTCCTTCTCCCAGGATAGATGTAAAAATTAAATGAAATCATAAATATGAAAAGCACTTTGTATTTTTTTTTACATAGACAAAAAATATGGTTACTATTTGAACGTTAGAGGCTGAGGCAGGCAAAGTGAGTTGAACAGCAAAGTTTCTTTGAAGAATAGCTGATACAGCCCGAAATAGGATGCCAGTCTCCTGATTCCCAGTCAGGTCCTGGCAAGGGGACTCATCACCTTAGATGAAATTACCTGCACTATTAAAAAAAAAAGAAACTAATCTGATGTTATACAATGTAAATAGGAACCCAATAAGTTAGAATCATCTCTATTATCAAATAATTGTTATTATAAAGATAATTCAACTGCTTATATATATATATGTCCTTATTATATACATAAGTACTTAAATGTCAAAGTTTAGCTAAGATGATTCTTTAGTTTATGTGTAGAATGAGTCCCTACATAGTTGGCACTTGATAAATGTTTTTGAACAAAAAAATTTGTATGAAACCATGGCGTCAGTAAGTATTAGCCACACACAAATAACAAACCTTCACTACAACACACCTGACCCCTGCATTTTCCTGTAAAGACAAATGTTCACCTTGTTCCCAGAGATTTTTTAAGACTTTAAGTTTTAGAGCAATTTTAGTTTTACAACAAAATTAAGAGGAAGGTACATAGATTTCGCCTAAATGTCCTGCTCCCACACATAGCCCTCCCCCTTATCAACATCGTTCACCAGAATGGTGCATTTTAAAACTTTCACCAAGGACGAAACTACACTGACATATCATAATCACCCAAAGCCATAGTTAACCTTAGAATTCCCTCTTGGCATCATACATTCTATAGGTTTGGACAAATGCATATGACATATATCCATCATTTATAATATCATACAGAGTAATTTCATTGTCCTAAAAATCGTCTGTACTGTCTATTCATCTCTACTCACCACACTGCTGGCAACCATGGATCTTTTTAACTGCCTCCATAGTTTTGCCTTGTCTAGAATATCATGCATGGTATCATACAAAATGTACCATTTTTAGATTAGTTTCTTTCTCTTCGTAATATACATTTATGGTTCCTCCATGTCTTTCCATGGCTTGATAGCTCTTTTCTTTTTTAGCACTGAGTAATCCATTATCTGCCTGGACCACAGTTCATTTATCCATTCACCCACTGACAGACATCTTGGTTGCTTCCAAGATCTGGCAATTATGAATAAAGCTGCTGCAAACATTCCTGTGCAGGTTTATGTGTAGGGATAAAATTTCAACTCTTTTGGGTAAATACCAAGGAATGTGATTACTGGATTTTATGGTAAGAGTATGTTTAAGTTTATTAAAAAGAAGCCACCAGAGTGTCTTCCAAAGTAGCTATACCATTCTGCCTTCCCACCAGCAATCTATGAGAGTTCCTATTGTTTCACCACCTTGCCAGTGTTTGGTGTTGTCAGTGTTCCACATCTGGGCCTTCCTAATAGGTGTGTGGTGGTATCTCATTGTTGTTTTAATTTGCATTTCCTTGATGATACAATGTTGAGCATATTTTCATATGCTTAGTTTCTATCTGTATATCTTTGGTGAGATGTCTGTTAAGATCTTTGGCCCATTTTTAATCAGGTTGTTTTCTTATTGTTGAGTTTTAAGTGTTCTTTGTATATTTTGGATAGCAGTTATTTATAAGATGTGTCTTTGAAAACACGTTTTCCCAGTCTGTGGCTTATCTTTTCATTCTCTTGATATTATCTTTTGCAGAGCAAAAATTTTAATTTATTCTTTAAACCACAATGCTGTGTATTAGAGCTTCAGAACTTACCTTCTAACTGCAACATAAGTGTTAAACGTTAGTGAAGTCTAGTTTATCAATTATTTCTTTTATGGATTGTGTCTCTAGTGTTTTATATAAAAAGGTAGTATTCCTAAAGAATTTTAGGTAAATTATTTCCCTGAACGTTTCCCATGGAACACTGCTTCCTGACTTTTAGGAGTGTACAGGACTTTTGTGCACAAATCTATTATTTTAAGGATATTCTGATGTAAAAAAGGAAACTGGGTCTCTAAATGATAGGTGTTATTCTGAGGAATGGTCAGTTTCAACACAGAATGAGGTGGGAAAAAATCATTTCCAAGTGGAAATCCAGAGAGAATGTGTCCATGGAGGTGGAGTTGGAGGATATTGCACAATAAAACATGAGTAAACGGGGACCAGAGGGAAATGATGCTCTCTGAGCACTTCCAAGGAGTCTTACAATATCTCCCTACCTCTGCATACTAGACCAAATGTGAGCGTATACTTCTAACTCTAACAATTAATGCATCATGAGTAGGAATGGTGACAATGAAAGTATTAAAGAAAGACTTTAAGATGGATATAATCTATAGTATATGTACCAACTCAAAAATTTTGTACACTTCTGTTTTCTAAAATTTTTTTGGATTGTGAAGCAAAGTTTCAGCAGCTTGTGCAGATAAAGCTTCTAGAAGTTATTTAAATATTAGTTAAACCAACTTTGTTGTATGAAACTGTCACTTACAACCACATGGTACACATTATGCACATGATAAAGGTCTCTCATAACATTCTCATGGGATATTAGCTTGTTTGTGGAATACTAAAGCTGGGACACAAACTGACAAGCTCTGGGATGCTGCCATTCTAGTCTCAACTCATCCTGCAGTGCATAAATAGAGTAGCACAGTGGGTGCTAGGTAGGATCTCAAAAATCATTACAACAATAGGATTCAGTTAAGGACAAAATGAATCCCATATTCAATACCAAATTTCTCCCTTAAACAATATCTATACTTTATTGTCTTGAGACAGTGGCTGTCTTTCTATGTAATATAGTTTCTCAATCTTGTTTATGTAACTTAAGGCCAACTTTTTTTTTTTTTTTTTTTGTGGTACATGGGCCTCTCACTGCTGTGGCCTCTCCCATTGTGGAGCACAGGCTCCGGACGCGCAGGCTCAGTGGCCATGGCTCATGGGCCCAGCCGCTCTGCGGCATGTGGGATCTTCCCAGACCGGGGCACAAACCCGTGTCCCCTGCATCGGCAGGCGGACTCCCAACCCCTGCGCCACCAGGGAAGCCCAGGGCCAATTTTAAATGAAAAAAAATTTTTTTTTCACTGCCCCAGTTTAGAAAACTGATTTTAATTACAATGTTAGTTAAATATGTGTAACAGTACAACTACACAGAAACTTTCAATTAATGATGTAAAGCTAAAATAAACTTACAAATTGAAGTCAAACAATTGATGAAATTAACATTAGAATTATCACTCAATGTGATGGATGATAGTCCTCCCAACTCTAAATCCCCAATATATCCTATGAATACAGACAGTGTGATGGTTAGTTTTATGTATTGATTTTATTGGGCCACAGGGTGCCCAGATATTAGGTCAAACATTCTTTTAGGTGTTTCTGTGTAGGTGTTTTTGGATGAGATTAACATCATAATGGGTAGGCTGAGTAAAGCAGATTGCTCTCCCTAGTGTGGGTGGGCCTCATTTGATCAGTTGAGGCCTGGCTGGAATAAAAAGGCAGAGCCTCTACCAAGTAAGAGAGAATTCTTCCTGCATGACTGATGTTAAACTGGGGCATTTGCTTTTTCTCCTGCTTTCAGATTTGAATGGAAACATTGGCTCTTACTGGTTCTCAAGCTTCCCAGCCTTTGGACTGGAACTATACCATTGGCTCTCCTATGTGTCCAGCTTGCGGACTCACCCCACAGATTCTGGAGCTTATTGGCCTCCCTAGTTACGTGAGTCAATCCTTATAATAAGGAATAATATCATATATACATACATACATCCTATTGGTTGTGTTTTTCTAAAGAACCTAAAATAATAGAGGTTTTGGTACCAAGGGTGATTCTAGAGGAACAGAATTTTGATGAGTTTTCTGACTTGGTTCTGAGATTTCTGGAATTGATTCCCTGATCTGATTAGATTTAAAGATGCTAATGATTCCATTTCTAGTAGTACAGAGAACACTGATAGTCCTTAGCATAATCTGGCAATAGAAATACACGATATTTCCATTGGATACTTTTAATCACCTATTTATAAGAAGCAAAGATCTGGGTAACTGTGTATGTGATACTTTCTAATATTTTGTTAAACTAATGGATTGGCTGGTTGCTCCTAGTGTTGATGGACGAAGTAGGGAAAGAAAAGGATGAGCTCAAGGATTTGAATTCCTAGTTCAAGTGCTGTTTAAATGACCTGAAAACTTCTACCTGAACCCTGAAGAATCCTCTTATCTTCTATAGCTGCAGGGCTGAGTTTGCTGAAAAACCTGGAATCTCATCCTGCCACTGGCTGAATTACAACACAAGTTAGTCTTAGTCTTGAAGGGTGTCTACTATTAAAGTGATGGTATTGATTGGAAAGGAATGGGATCCTTAAAGTTGGAATGGGGATGTGTGAGAAGACACTGATGAAGCTGGGGACGTTGGGCCCCTAAATCCTAATAAGTTCTCTTTGCCAGTAGAAGCAGTTTCCCCACCCCAATGGAAGTGGCTTCTCCACCTACTTTTGATGGAAATAACCCTACATTGCCTGAGGGAAACATAATAGCCTCCTCTGAGGCAGTTGACATTGAGACAGTATAATTCCCTCCAGGGTCCTCCCCTGACTACCCTTTTTTACTTCTAGACTTATAGATGGATTCAAGTTCTATCAGGCCCCTAACAATAAGAAACAAATTGTAGCCCATGAGGAGGTGCTCCATATTCCAAAAGAACTACTTGAGTTTTCTAATTTATACAGCAGAAAGCTGCTAGGGAACATGTGTGGAAATGGATATATAAGGTGTGGGTTAATGGTGGAAGGAACATACATTTGGGTCAGGCTGAATTTATTGATGGGGGTTTACTAAACAGATTCTGCATGAAATGTTGCAGCTGGAGGAGTCTGATAGGACGCTAAGAGTGTGTTTGGTTGGTTAGCTGAAATATGGTCCAAAAAGTGGTCCAGAATGAGTGAGTTAGAGATGTCATATGGGCCTTGGTTTAATGCAGAGGAAGGGGTTCAAAGACTTGGGGGGATTAGAATGTTAGTGTAGATTTGTCATTTAAGACTTACTCATCCACCCTGGGTACATCCAAAAGAAACAGTTTTCACCACAACTGAGAGAAATAGACTTTTGAGGGGAGCTCCAGCATCCTGAAAAGATGTATGATTGTAGGACAGTCTTTACAGTGAAAACTGAGGTCACTGAATCAGGAAACCTAAATGCAATGGGAGTAATTAGATCCTGAGGTGGAAGGGGCTAAGTGGTAGCACTCAACCACCAAAGGCAGGTGGGTATGGTTACCTTATCTTCATAGCACAGTCAAAGCAGCAGTCAGAACACTCTAATGCAGTCCTGTGGCCTAGTTGATCATGGTGCTCCTAGAAGTGAAATAAATAGGAAGCCTACTAAATTCTTACTTGATCTGTATAAGCACAGAAATTCTAGGTTGAGTGAACAAAAGTCTAACCTGAATCATAAAAACAGAGAGGCATGTCTTCTCAATCAATTCCTAGACTTGAACCAGTTTATAGATCCAGAACCCTTTGAATGAAGGGGAAGCCAGGTCCCTTTGTGGAAAGATCTTGATAAAATGCCACAAAATTTATACTTTTAGTCTTTTTCCCAACCTTCACCAAAGGGACCTATGACCTTTTACTAGGGTAAGTATGCATTAAGGAAAAGAAAATAAGATATCTTAGGTACTACTGGACACTGATTCTAAACTGACACTGATTCCAGGAGACTCAAAATGTCACTGTGGTCTACCACTCAGAGTAGGGGCTTATGGAGGTCAGATGCCCAATGGAGTTCTGGCTTGGATCCATCTCACAGTGAGCTCAGTGGGTCCCTGAACCCAGCCTGTGGTTATTACCCTGGTTTTGGAATGCATAATTGGAATAGAAATATTCAGTAGTTGGCAGGATCCCCATATTGGTTCCTTGACCTGTGCAGTGATGGCTATTGTGGGAAAGTCCAAGTATGAAGCCACTAGAATTGCCTCCATGAAGGGTAATGGTAAAATAAAAGCACTACTGAATTCCTAGAGTGACTGCAGAGGTTAGTGCCACTATCGAGGACTTGAAAGACGCAGGGGTGGTGATTTCCACAACATCCCTATTCAACTCAACTATTTGGTCTGTGTAGAAGACAGATGGAGCTTGGAGAATGACAGTGGATTATTGTAAGCTTAGGCAAGTGGTGAGTTCAATTGCAGCTGTTGTGCCTGGTTTGATTTTATTACTTGAGCCAATTAACACATCTCCTGGTACCTGATATGCAGCTGATAATCTGGCAAGTGCTTTTCTCTCTCTGTCATGAGGAACACCACAAGCAGTTTGCTTTCAGCTGGCAAGGCTAGCAGTATGCCTTCACTGTGTATCAGGGGTGTATCAGCTCTCCAGCTTTGTGTCATGATTTTTGTCATAGAGAGATCTTGATCGTCTCTCTCTTCCACAAGGTATTATAATGGTTCGTTACATTGGTGACATTCATGCTGATGGGCCCTAATGAGTGAGAAGTAGCAACTGTTCTAGACTTAATTGTAAGACATTTGCATGTCCGAGGGTGGGAAATAAATACTACAAAAGTTCAGGGACCTTCTACCTCAGTAAGATTTCTGGGGGTTCAGTGGTGTGGGGCATGTCAGGATACCCCTTTTAAGGGGAAGGATGCATATGTCAAGTTCTGATTTGGGCAAGCGCATTCTTCTATGTGTCACATGATAACAATTCCTGTGCCAATTTTTCTCTCTGTATTTACATTTAATATTCATTTTTACTGTGAACCATGATGACATTTGGCCTTCACTTGATGGAATCAGACCTTCACATTTTTAATCGCTGTGTTCCTTTCACATTCATTAGATGTGGGCAAGTAAGTAGTGTTATTTTTCAATGTGATTCTAAACACAAACATGGATATTTACATTGGTGCCTAATATTTAATTATTAAGCATTTTCCCAGGTGATTCAGAATGAACATGGGCATTGACACAAATTGACATAAAATATTTACTCAAAAAATCAACTTTACAGTGGATCACAATCAATAATCATCCATGGGTATTGCAGTGTTCTGCATATTTCTATTTGAGAAATACTATAGTGAAGGGGAGTGGTTAAAATTTAAAAAATAGAATCAGATCAAACCCAACTTAAAGCCTAGTTATTTTATTAGCTATGGGTACTTCGAGAAATGGGACAGTGCATATATAACATTTAACACAGTGACTGGGACATGGTTAGCAATAAATACCAATGGTTATTATTAATAAATAATAATTCAATCCTTATGACTTTGAAGATTTTTTCTAATCCAGTGCCTTTCTCTGCCAACTTTCTACTCTGGCAGACCTATTCTGTCTGTAATATCGTTCAATCATGAACATGAAAAAAACTCCTTCTGTATTCAAAACAGCAAGAGATGAGAAACTCTAAGAATCTTTGTATACATTCAGCCAGTTGTTTTCAAACTTAGACACATATTAGTGTTACCCAGAGCATACAACTTCAAATACTTAGGTCCTGTCACCAGAGATCTTGTTCTGATTGGCCTGAAGTGAGGTCCTTATATGTTGTAGTTTTAAAATGCAGTAGGCTCAGGAAGGCATTATGTTTAGTTCTTTTTCCTTATTATATTTTTAGGTGTTAGTAATATTTAGAATTTTAAAGAAAGTATTTAGACACAGCTGTTCAGAAATGTTAAAATTTTCCTGTAGGGCCGTTAGTAATCATGGAAGCAATAGGCAACTGCAGGCTGGTGGAGTATCTTAGGCAAATTATATTTTATCAGTGTGGAGGGCATATCAGAGATAAGTGTTGGGCTCCTTTCCAGCAGCCTCCTTTGGCAAGTAGGCACCAGTGGTGCTGATAAGGATGTTCAGCAATTACCAACTGAGTTCTAGTCCCCAAACTTTCATGCACAATGCAAAATAAGATAAAATGATTTTGTTTTAACTCTCCAGTAATTTCAAGTACATTGAGAACATGAATGAGTTTGCTGAGTTGTTTTCTTTCTCTTTCTACCCTTCTTCTGCTATGCTACCAAATTTAATATGGCTGTTACTAATAAATAATTTAATGCTGTTTTATTTCATATTGATTTTTTGGAAAACCCCAAAATACTTGGAATATTTCAGTAATATTAATATATCATACCTAAAAATTAATAGTTCACATTTAAGTTTCATAGGTGAGCTACATGCTGAGCTATCATAGGAAGGAGATTTTATGTGAGGGTCTATAAGCATAACTACTATGATAAAGTTGAAATAAAAACCTCCACTTCTAGAATTTGAGAGCAACAGAAATATCATTAAAATTACTACTTATATCACACTATGTATTTATATAGATTTAAATGCTGGAATTTAAGTTCACTGAAGGGAATCTAATGAGAATTGAGTTCAGGTGAATGCAACATAAACTATTTTCAGCGTGTAATATCTAATCATTCTCTTTCTTACAAAAGACATTCTTTTTGAATAGACTATATGCAGATTTGGATGAGAGGCTACACATTGGACCTGGTATCATTTAGAAAATTTGGACTCTTCTCTAGTGAATCCATTCTTCTAGTGTGAAAAGATGGACATTGAGATGATTGAATAGAATTAATTAATTAGTTTAAACTATGAGAAAAAAATCACTTAGGGATAATTAGATTTACCCGACCTAGTCTATCAAATTGAATATTGTTTTCATTTCACATGGATGTGGTCCAGTGTTAGGAACCTGCAGGTATTCATTCTGACAGAGCCAGGTACCTTCTGCCTCATTTTTATAAGACTAAATAATACATAAAACATAACTGTACTCTTTCAGGAGCAGCACATTGATAAAGCTTTATCCAGAACAAGAGTGAGAACGTGGAGGGTAGCATCTCAGTCAAGGACACGTTAAGTCAGCATTCTCTGGAGACATTGTTTTCTTTTCATATTTTAAATATATGAAATATTCAGTTTACCAAAAGTCTTGTGCTCCAGTTTTGCATTTTTTGAAACCCGTAGTAAAATGCATTACATAAAAAGCATGTAATTTTCCTTTATGGACGACAATGTATTCAATTAAATCAGGAAGGGGATAAAACATTACAAGCTGTTCTGACCACTGAATGGCAGGTCCAACAATTTTTCTCAAAATTTGCTGAGAAGGAAACATGGAAGCCTGTGGAACAGTTGCGTCCCCAATTGTAGCTATGTTGGTTACTCAGCAAACATAGAGAAAGAAAAATAGAGACTCAGAAATAATTTTCCTCCCAGTCATATCTTTGTGCAGCACAAGTATGGAGGATATAGAAGTTCAAGGAAAACTTCTTGCTCTCAAGTGCTCCAGAGACAAGCCTTCTCACTTGGAAATGCATTGGGCATTTATGGGTATAAATATTTCAATTCAGTAAACATTTGTTGGCTTCTTACATAGTTCCAGGAATTATACTAGGTATATTTTGTATTAATTGCCATATATTCATATATGTTTTATAGATAGTACTGATCAGAATATTCCAAAATACCAGGTTAGTATATGTGTAAGCCAAAAATAACTAATTGTTTACTTAATGGTATGAATACTTGTGTTCAAGTCATAATACAGAATGAAGAGAACCTAAGCATTTACCTAAATGGATAAAATCAGAGACTCAACACATACACACACACGCACACACACACGCATGCACACACACACACGCGTGCAAGCGTGCACACACACACACACACAAATTGTCCCTGTGAAAATAAAATGAAAATACAAAAAGATTTGTTAGGAAATCTATTGTATTTTTAGGTTTCTGTTAGAACTGACTCTGGTTAACCCCTCTGCCGGCTTTCCATTATATCTAAAGTACTTTCACACTATGTGCTTATGGACCCTGGTTTATTTCCATGCCTGTTTTATGTGGTGGGTGAGTTTTCATTAGACTCCTCCTTAATATATCATGTTGTGGCTGAGAGTCAGCATTTTAGCAGTAGAAATATCACTAAGTGAAATTCCCTGCTGTTGAGACAACTGGTAGCTGGTTGCTAAATATTTTTTTCACTATAAATTCTTCTGGAGAATTAGTATAAAAAGAAGTCTTTGCTATAAACAAAGTTCTTAAATAGCAGGTTTGTAACAAAATAATAAGCAACAGTCACTTGTAAAAATCAGTCAGCCCATTTCTCTCACAAGCATGTGCCTTTTGAGTCCTCAGTTTCCTCATTTGTAAAGCGAGGTGTTTGGAGAAGACACCTCCAAAGTCTCCTCCAGCTTGGTCATCATAAATCATAATATTTGAATGCCATTACTGCCTAATAGCCGGGGTTCAGGATTGGGTGGGTAAATTCTGACCATCTGAAGCCCCATCCCTCTGTCCTAAGATCCTGTCTTCCGCATAAAGATAACAGCTGCGCTGTTATTCTGGAAAGACTATTACTTTAAAAAGAGTTAGGCTACACAGTTACATCTGCTGTGTAATTTTCTCACTTGTCAATTAGCAACATTGATGACAGATTTAGTCAAATTACAGCTGTTTTTTTTTCAAGGACAAAGATGATGTGATGCACTTGTAATATTTAGAAGTAATGAGTGATGTACAGTTAATGAACCAAGGAGTCTTTCTCGCTTTAGACATTATAAAATGCAGAGCCACATCCTGCTTTTGATCTGTTTGTTCTTTGTGATCTAACCCTTCAGGTGTGAGCTATTTTTATATGTGCTATCCATCTAAGATTCTCTCTAAGACTACCAAAAAAGTGTAGGGCAGGTGGATGCCTTTGGAAATGTCTTTGTCTTTCTTTAGCCCCCAATTCAACTCTGTATTGTTTATACAGTTTACTGTTCCTTTTGCTCCCACTGACTTTATTTTTGGCATTGATTAAGCACAGATATACTTGGATCAGTTTAATTCAGTTCAACTAGACTCAATTGAATTCAGTTTATAAGTATTCGCTGAATGCTGGGAGGATGAGAGACTTATACCAGAAATTTGAGTCTGTGGTTCTAAGGGATTGAATAGTTGGATTGCATAGCATTTATTGTTTCATAAAAGGAAGTACATTGGTTCATCATGGGAGGTAAAGTTCATGGTTAAGAGGCCGAGGAAAGAGAAATATTGGCTGCTTTTAAATTATGCTATAAAAGGATATCAAAACTGTGAAAAACAATCTGTATTATGTGATAATTATGTGATTTCATCCAATTTCAATTACAGAAAATAATGTGATAGACATTATTGCTTCTTGAACAGTTATAATCCCAGTAGCAAGAAAAATACCTGGCACAAAGGAAGTGCCTAATAAATATTTGTTGAAGGAGTAAATAAATTACTGGATCTGTGTGCTTCCATCTGGTTTAATTTTCTTCTTCCAGGCCATTGTTTTTTCAATGGGGATCTTAGTTATAACATCTTACTTTAAAAAAAACTATAAATATCTTTTTCCTCTCACTTTTTTTTCCTCTTTTTTTTTCTTTTCTTTTTTTTTTCTTTTTTTTTCTTCTTTTTTTTTTCTCTCACTTTTGAATGATTGGTAAGCATCATATAAAATTTATTTTAATATTTTTATCTTAGCAAGTTGAAAATACTACAGTATTTTGATATTAATTTTTATTGATGAATATATTTGTTTCTCTAACTGTAATTCCTTCATAGGTAATCTTTCTTTTCTGGTTGCCTTTTTAAAAATCTCTTTTCTTATGTCAGTATGATTTGTCTAGGTTTGGATTTATTTTTATTTGGGATTCATATATTTGAGTATTCACATTGTTTTATTAACTCTAGACAAATTTTTATCCTTTGCCCTATCTCTTGCAAATTGTTATCGTGGGAACATTGGATGTTTCTATCCCATTGGCCATGCCTGTAACTATCTTTTTCACATGTTCTATTTCTTTATATTACTGTTGTGACTTTTGAGAATTTTTGTTGTTGTTGTTAACCTTCTGGTTTATTAATTCTCAGTTTTGTCTGATCTGAAACGATCCCATTATTTTAGATTTTATTTTTCATGATTGTTTTTTAGTTTTTAAAGTTTTAGTGTTTTATCAAATAGTTATTTTTCATGTCTCTTTGTAATTTCTTATACTTTTGAAGCTTTCTTTTTAAAGACTTAAAATATTCTTACACTACAGTCTCTATCAAATTGCTCTATCAACTAGTGTTCTTGTAATGATTGCTGTCTCTTGCTTCTGATGAATTACTTCCTTGTATATTCTGTAATTTTCACATATATACTAATATTTCTTGGGACTTGAATCTCAGTAATTCTGTGACACTTAATAGAGTTGTGGTTTTCTATAATTGCTTTATATTTGTTTCTTTTAGGAATGCAGAAATTTTATCTTGGGGCTTTCTCGATTATACTAATAATGCAAATTTGAAGTGTTGATTCACATTTGATTCAAATTTGATTCAAATTTTTTATTTTCTGCTACATTTAAATCTTAGAGAGAAGCTTCCTTGTCACCTCCTTGTGCTGCTAAGTTAATTTTCTTCCAGTTCACTCTTTAATGATGGTTTATAGAGGGCATTTCAGAATGCTTAGATTTTAGTCCTGACTCTGTTGTTTACTTTGTGATCTTAATTCACACGGAGCCTTAATTTCCTTTTTAGAAATGTGAGAAAACAATCTACTGTATCTATTGCTGGAAGAATACTCTTCCTTGGGCGTATAGCAATCCTACTTGTCTTTCCAGTGTGCCTATAAGACTCTAACCGCTCTTCCACAGGTCATTTTTCAAGATTGTTTATGTACCTGGTGAATTTCAGAGGTGAGAGAATTACTCATCTCCTGGCCAAAGAGATGCTTTCTTACTGCTTGCTATAAGTTTTGTCGACCCCCCAAGCTAAGTGTTTTTACTCAGCTATGACAGATCCCCACTGCATGTGTAGAATCCATTTGGGCCATTTCCCATCACTCCCATGGGATTAAGAAGAAAAGGAAAGCAACACAAATGTTGATGTTCATGAGTAATGCATTCCTTGCTCTGTGACCCAGGAGTCTGTTGTTTTATGCCTATCTATGAGTAATAACACGTTAACTTATTAGTTTGTAACTGGGTAAAATCAAGTCCTGGACCTAACACCTACCTTGCAGCAATATTGTAAAGGTCAGTGTACTTGTGTATATGAAAGTAATTTCAAAACTGTAAAATCCTATGCAATGATAAAAATTATTACTCTAAAATAATAATAATATCTAAGGAAGAGTAAAGCTACTTAGAGAAAATCAGCCATGAAACTCTTTTGAATGGAAGTATCCAAGACCACTTATGAAATATTTTTGACAAACATATACACGCACACATGAACACAACAAACAAAAAAGCCCTGAACTTATATCTGATCAAATTTCTAGATCTTGCTACCAATTTAAGGAGATATAGGGAGAGGGAACACATCAAGCAATACCACTGGAATGCAATCAGTAAAATCTAAACTATAGAAAACTTCTCTGGACAATTGACTCAATTTTTTAAATAAATTGTAGAAAAAAGAGAAATATATAAATCACATGAAATTTAAGAAATGTAGCAACTAATTACAATATATAGACTTTATTTTTATAGTTATTTGAACTGCTCTAAAAAAATTATAAGATAGTCCAGCAAATTGAACCTATAGTAGATATTTGATAATTGAAGAGGAAGTGCTTAAAATTTTAGTGTGATTATGATATTGTAATTAATTTCCTCTTACACATATATTTTGAAATATCTGTGGATGAAACAACATCTTGGAAGCAAAATAATCTGGAAGTGGGGATAAATGGATGTGTATGTACATGGGACTAGACTGGCCAGGATTTTGTTGCAGCTGATGATGAGTACATGGAGGTTCATTATACTATTCACTGTACTTTCTCATATATAAAATATTTTCAATAGTAAAAAATTTTAAAATACTACTTTTGTTACTTCATTGAAAAATATTCTCTTCACATTCTATCATTAAATTGCTGATTTTAAAATTAGATGTATTGGAATATATAGGCTTTACTAATCTGATGACTTGTTCAATAAGACTGAATGTTAATATTATTAACAGACACAACAATGACAATATCAAAAGCCAAATAATTAATGAATCACAAAAATCAAACTTACCAACTAACCAGAATACCTAGACAGAAGAATAAAAATTAGAATGCAGAGCAATTAGATAAGAAAATTAAATAAAAACATACAAACTGGAAAAGAAGAAGTAAAATCACCTCTGTTCATGTATGACAGAATCTTATATGTAAGAAATCCTAGAAAGTCAACAAGAACTGCTAAAACTAATAAATTCAGCAAAGTTGCAGGAAGCAAAATCAATACACAACCATCAGTTGTTTCTATGCACTAACAAAGAATTATCCAAAAAATAGTAAGAACTTAATTCCATTTATAGTAGCATCAAGAAGGTGGTAGAAGACTTGTACACTGAATACAACAAAACATTTCTGAAAGAAATTAAGATGACACAAAACAAATGGAAAGACATCTCACGTTCATGGATGGGAAGACTTAATATTGTTAATATGTCCATACCACCCAAAGCCATCTATAGATCTGATGCAATAACTATCAAATTCTCAATGGTATATTTTTCTATTTCTGCAAAAATTATCCTAAAATACATATGGAATCTCAAGGGACCCTGAATAGCCAAACATTTTTAAAAAAGAAAAAAATTGGAAGACTCACACTTCCTGATTTCGAAACATAGTATAAAGTTACAGTAATCAAAACAGTGTAGTTTTGATTACAAATAGACATATCCATAGACCAATCCACAGACCAACGGAATAGAATAGAGAGCTCAGAAATAAACCCTAGAATATATAGTCAAATGATCTATAATAAGGGTGCTGAAACCACTCGATGGGGAAAGAATTGTCTCTTCAACTAATAGTGTTTGTAAATGTGGATATCTACATGTAAAAGAATGCCATTAGAACCTTATCTTACATACAAATATTAACTCAAAATGGATGAAAGATCTAAATGTAAGACTTAAAACTACAAAACTCCTAGAGAAAACATAGAGGAATAGCTTTATGACATTGTACTTGGAAATGAATTCTTGGAAATGACACCAAAAGCAAAGGCAACGAAAGCAAAAACATACAATGGGACTACATCAAACTTGAAAACTTTTGTGCACCAAAAGACAGAATCAACAGGGTGGAAAGGCAACCTATGGAATGGGAGAAAATATTTGGAAATCATATATCTGATAAGGGGTTAATATCAAGAATATAAAAAGAAACCTACAACTCAGTAACAACATCAACAACAACAAAAAGTCAAATAACCTGATTAAAGAATGAGCAAAGGCCTTGAATAGATATTCTCCAAAGAAGGTATACAGTTGTCTAACAAGCATGTGAAAAGATGCTCAGCATTAACAATCATGAGAGAATACCAATCAAAACCACAATGAGATATCACCTCACACCCATTAGGATGGCTATTATCAAAGTAACAAATGTTGGTGAGGATGTGGAGAAACTGGAACCCTTGCACTCTGTTGATGGGATTGGAAAAAGATGCAACTGCTATGAAAAGCAGTATAGAGGTTCCTCAAAAAGTTAAAACTAGAACTACCATATGAGCCAGCAATCCCACTTCCAGATATAAAGAATTGAAAGCAGGGTCTTGAAGAGATATTTGCATACCAGTATTTATAGCAGCACTATTTACAATAGCCAGGAGGTGAAAGCAAAAAATGTCCAACTGATGAGTGGATAACAATGTAATATACAAATACAATGGAATATTATTCAGCCTTAAAAAGAAAGGAAACCCTGTCACATACTACAACATGGATATACCTAGAGGAAACCATGCTAAGTGAATTAAGTCATTCAAAAAAGACACACTGTATAATTTCACTTATATGAGATATCTAAAATAGTCACATTCAAAGAGACAGAAAGTAGAATGGTGGTTGCCAGGCCCTGGGAGGAGAGGGAAAAGGGGAGTTGTTATTTAACAGATATAGAGTTTCAGATCTGCTAGATGAAAAAGTCCTGGAGATCTATTTCACAACAATGTGAATATATTTTACTATACTATACACTTAAAAATGGTTAAGATGCCAAATTTAATTTTTTTTTTTTTTTACCACACACAAATTTTTTTTTTGAGGAGTCCACTTATAAAATGTAGACATTTCTGATGAGGGTAACTGATCAGGATGAAAATGTATTATTTTTTTTTTTTTTTTTTTTTTTTTATTTTTTATTTTTTGCGGTACGCGGGCCTCTGACTGCTGTGGCCTCTCCCGTTGCGGAGCACAGGCTCCGGACGCACAGGCTCAGCGGCCATGGCTCACGGGCCCAGCCGCTCCGCGGCATGTGGGATCTTCCCGGACCGGGGCACGAACCCGTGTCCCCTGCGTCAGCAGGTGGACTCTCAACCACTGCGCCACCAGGGAAGCCCTGAAAATGTATTATTAAAATAGGAAAAAATAAGTTAATATGCAGGAGGTTCTTCATATAATTTCTGTTTATAAAATATAAATACTATGTCATTTTGTATTCATTAGATGTCAAATGTGTGAAGTTAGTAGAAGCAGGTGTGTATGATTTAGCAAAGAGAAACTTTTTGGGTCAACATGAAACTTGTAAATTCAAACATATTAAAAAGGAAGACATTATTAAGTTATGACATTCTGATCACAAGAAGTGGTGAGCCAAGAATACAGCCCGAAGTCTACAAACTAGAGCCAATATATAGACTGTACATCATATATGCAAGCTCCATTCTTGGTTATTTCTGTTAACAAGCCCTGAATTTATGCCAATAATATCACAATGAACTAATTTTTATGCAATTAATAGAATGGCAAGCTTTCAGAGGGCCGTGTATGTGGATATTCCTATTCAAAGAGTTTCAAATGGGATTTAGAAGTTTACAGAGAGGAAAATGACTGAGAAGATATATGGGAAAATTTGGGTTATGGATAAAAAGTAATATAGTCAAACGTTGGTTGGCCTGGCAATACCGGTGCTTCATTAACAGGGTTTCTATCTCAGAAGTGTATTTGAAATATAACAGACACATAAATACATATATAAATCTCTTATAGAATTGAACATTACAATTAATATAAATTTTTCTTATGACTAGTCAGTATCATAGTATATATACTATCATAAGTGTTCAATCTATTATTTTCTCTTGGATTTTAGGTATATGTTCCCATATTTTCATGTGTCTACTAAGTTTTTCTTGAATTGTGTGTAAGAACTATAGAGTTGCTAGGTGATATCATCTATAGCAGGGTTCCCCAGACCCTGGGCCATGGACCAGTACCTGTCCCTGGCCTGTTAGGAACTGGCCACACAGCAGGAGGTGAGTTGTGGACAAGCAAGCGAGCAAAGCTTCGTCTGCCACTCCCCATCGCTGCCCATTGCTCGCATTACCACCTGAACCATCCCGCCACCCAGTCCGTGGAAAAATTGTATTCCGTGAAATTGGTCCCTGGTGCCAAAAAGGTTGGGGACCACTGATCTATAGGGTAGGTTCCCCTTCCATCTGCTGGAGATAGAGTTGAGGTCAATCACCTTAAACCAATCAAGAAAAGACTGAGTAGAACTTGGATAATGACCTTGCTGAGGCCCCCTTTACCTCTGGTTCACCTGGGTCTCCAGAGTTCTAATTAAGAGGCTTGTGTAGTTTCCATGGCTCCTCTTTCTGACAGGTTTTACACCCTGGTATTTGTTTCTTAAGACTATTGAGTGTGGTAAATTGCTTTTTGGAGGCATTCTTCTTAGGTGTTTGGCTCTGCCCCTTCTTTGCCCAGGCCCAGAATTCAGCAAATATCTTGAGAGAAAACTTGGCCATTTTGGTTGTCTCTCCCCACAGTGGCATACCTCTGCAGGTGCAAAACCTGGGATCTCAGTCTGCTGTTTGGCTCCTATTGGCAAACACTCTTGCTCTACAAGTCAAAGCTGCCCCATAAATCAGCTCATTTTTTCAAAGTTCTCCCCACTCTGAAATCTTATCCTCTCCAAGTATGGTTGTCTCAGCAGCACTCTGCTGTTTTCTAAAAGATGATTTGTGTTTGTTAATCTGATTTCTACTACACTCCCCCTGCCTCCGCAGTTGGGAGTGTGGCCTCCTGCTTACTCCATCCCCCAGGGAAGTGGAAGGCCTTGCTCTCTGAGTTCTTCCACATATGTAGTTTTGGTTGGATATATCTCGGAGTGCATTTCTTTTCTCTCAGTAATCAACAGGTGCCATTTTGGAATCTCCTAACTTCCAGTGAAACAGATATGAAGTTGATACCATCTGATTATTTAGCCATTGAAAGTAATACTATCATTTAGTCTGGAAGCGTCTAAGATTTTCTTTTTATCTTAGATATCAGGGGCTTTCCCAGAACGTGCCCAAATATTCAAACTTATTTCCATCAATTATTCTTAGCTATTCTACTATTTATCCCTGCTACATTCCTTGTCACAATGTGAAGGGATCTATTAGGAATGGTATCAATTTCTTAAGCTTTTGTTGCACTTTCCTTGTCTTTTACTCTGTGGGACAGCAGTTGATTATGGACTAATTTTATGATTTCTATACAGATACTATGTTACTGATGCTTGTGAAGAACGTTGCCCTTCATATGACTTTTGGAGTCAGGGTCAGTAGGAACAGCCTTTGGATAAATCATGTAACAATACCCATTAGGATACAACAGGGGTACACTTCAGTTTCTTTCTTTTAAATCTTGTACATTACAATTTGATAACATGTTTCTGTAACATGTATGTAACATTCCCCCTACAATTGAAATAGAGAATAAAAAAGAAAGGATTCTCTTGCATGTGGATGACACAGCTTTATTTCATGAACTAATAGGCAAGAATAATAACTAATATTTTTTGTCTTAGTAGGCAATTTGATTTTTTATCTATCAACTGTCTGGAAGTGAAATCTGTGTATCTCCTCTCCAATAAATCACTGAGTCTTGGCAGTTTTACCTTCTGTCTCTTTAATCCATCTCACCTGTCCAGTTCCACTGTCACTAGTCTAATCTAGACCATCATCAGTTCTTTCCCGACTTCTGAGCTAGGGCTACAAAAATTCAAATCAGATCATATTGTCCTGCTACTTAACATATTTCAGTGGCTTCTATTGGTCTTCGGATGAAATCCAAACTCCTTCTCATGCCTTACAAGGCTCTGTATGAACTGGTTCCAGCCTCTGTCTGCAATTTCAACTCTTATTCTGACTCGTATTTACTATCTGGTTCCAGTTTTGACATAACATCTCCCATGAAACTGTCTCTGCCCTCCTTAACTAGCTTAGCATTTTCTGCCATATATCCCATAATACCATATATCTCACAATAAATATTACGATAAAATACCAATCTCATTGTATTATAGAAAAGCTTGTTTGATGTCTGTATCAGTTCCCAGACTACAAGTTCAAGATAAAGGGACAGTTTCTCTCTTTTATATGCTATATTGTACAGTGTGCAGAATAAAGAAAATCTAAATCAAGAAGTTCTCATGGAATTAATTAATTAATTAATGAGTGAGTGAAAAAAAATATATGTTACCTATTTATCCAGATTTTCTAAAATTGGTTCCAAGGTTAACCAGATAATCAGAGGACAGGTATTTGGATTACAATGTTTTGACTCTACATCAATTTGCTTTTTGTGAAATCTACTTAAATATTGTGCTACTTCCTTTCATGTTGTACCGTTTCCTGGGAGGATGGTGTCCACCGCATAGTCATGAGGTGTTCGACAACAATTCTCTCTGGCTTTGGTAGTAATCACAGTCATGTGATTCCTAAGCAGTTGGTTTGATTTTACCAGATGTTGAGAATCATGTAAGTGATCTACTTTGCCTCTTTCTGTTGGCTCCTGGAAAGCTCAAATTCAAGTAGCTAGTCTGTCTTTCAAAGGTTACAGGGTTTAAAGGAATACATTTTTTATATTAACTCAAACCCATGTTTCATTTTAATTTCTCAGTTGCTACTATTTCACTGTAAATGTATCTCATTGTGCTATATTATGGGTATTTCTGGAAACCACCTTGTATCCCTCAAATCATGGGAACTTGGATTCGGGTGGGTAGGGAGGTGAGTGAGTGGGGGTCCAAAAGAGGTGAATAGGGACTAAAATATGTAGAACTAAGTAGCTGTGGTAAAAAGTGTAGACTTCAGGTAAGGTGAAAATAAATAAATTAAAACATTAAGTAGTTACTTTATTCACAGACTTGTGATAGCAATAGCCTGTTAAAGAACATTAGTATGGAGTAAAAAAAAGAAAAAAAAAAGATTAGAAATACGAATAAAATACTTTTATTTTAAGTAATCTTCAGGAATCCATTGTATAACTAATTGGAGAGTTAAGTGACCAGTTACCCCCATCATTTCTTTGAGTACAAAGACAAATACAAGGAGGGCTCTGAGCTCATGGAGCTCATAGACTGGAAATGAAATAATCTTGTAATGAAATATTATGGCACCAAGAGGCCTATTTGAATTAGACTTTTTGGAATAAATAATCTCAAAATAATACATATGTCCTAAGTAACCAAAAAATAAAGGTTAAAAAGTTGGACAAATTCAGGTAGAACTCTTTAAGTGCAAGAAATGGTGATTTCCTCTAATTTAGGGCAAAGAAAATCTGCTGTACAACTAGTACACAGGCACAGGAGTTTAATTTTATCATTCTACTGATTCAAGCCAAACCTACTCATGAATACAACTTTGTATAATTTTCTCACCGGGATCATTTCCTGGTGTTTTATTTGCGAACATGAAATCTTTGTGAAAGTAAGCTTTCACCAACCGAATGAGGCTTACATCAAGTCCTAAACCTAGAGCAAACAAGTAGACTGTTCTCAGAACATTTTCTTTGGATTTGTAATCAAGCAGATCTACATCGAAACAGCCAAGTACCGCTGCTTGAAAACAGAGAACTCTTATTTAAAAATAAAAAGGCACTTTTTCTTTCTCCAAGTTAAATATGTTCTACTTTTCTGACAGAATTCTTTCTCAATTTACCCTAAGAAAGATTAACCACATTTCAAAATTATTTGCAGTTAATATTTGGGAAATTCAAGTGTTTTACTATTTCATAGTCTAAAAGCTTGTGTAGTATTTGTATGTTTAAAACTTTTTTCTTTTCCATCTCATAGGATGCCAAGGGTGGCTGAAAAGAAATTGTCTTAAATGGTGGCTTTTAATAACTCTTAATAAATAGAACTCCTTTTTTACTGATTGTACAAAGTGTTAAAAATCTCATAATGTGCAAAATATTGTAAATGTAAATAGCAGTGTTCTGAACATACATTTAAATATAGACTTGACTTTCAGAATGTGGCTTATTTTATATTGTCCATTGTTGTTCTGGAAATGACTGAAATATAAAGCCATGCATAGCTGTGGTGTGTCTGTTTTGCAATACTGTATTCAGAAAGATTTTTAAGTGCTGGACCATTGAGCTCTATGAGGTTTTTTTTTTTTTTAAACATCTTTATTGGAGTATAATTGCTTTACAATGGTGTGTTAGTTTCTGCTTTATAACAAAGTGAATCATCTATACATATAGCTCCTCCCTCTTGCATCTCCCTCCCACCCACCCTATCCCACCCCTCTATGTGGTCACAAAGCACTGAGCTGATCTCCCTGTGCTATGCGACTGCTTCCCACTAGCTAGCTATTTTACATTTGGTAGTATGTATTAGTCCCTGCCACTCTCTCACTTTGTCCCAGCTTACCCTTCCCCATCTCCATGTCCTCAAGTCCATTCTCTACATCTGCATCATTATTCCTGTCCGACCCCTAGGTTCTTCATAACCTTTTTTTTTTTTTTTAGATTCCATATATATGTGTTGGCATACGGTATTTGTTTTTTCTCTTTCTGACTTACTTCACTCTGTATGACAGTCTCTAGGTCCAGCCACCTCATTACAGATAACTCAATTTCATTTCTTTTTATGGCTGAATAATATTCCATTGTGTATATGTGCCACATCTTCTTTACCCATTCATCTGTTGATGGACATTTAGGTTGCTTCCATGTCCTGGATATTGTAAATGGAGCTGCAATGAACATTGTGGTACTCATGGAACATTCTCCAGGGTATATCATATCTTGGGTCACAAATCAAGTCTTGGTAAATTTAAGAAAATTGAAATTGTATCAAGTATCTTTTCTGACCATAACGCTATGAGACTAGATATCAATTACAGGAGAAAATATGTAAAAAAATACAAGTACATGGAGGCTAAACAATATACTACTTAATAACCAAGAAATCAATGAAGAAATCAAAGAGAAAATCAAAAAATACCTAGAAACAAATGACAATGAAAACACAACTACCCAAAACCAATGGGAAGTTTATAGCAATACAATCCTACCTCAAGAAACAAGAAAATCTCATATAAACAACCTAACTTTACACCTAAAGCAATTAGAGAAAGAAGCAAAAGAAATTTAGCAAAAGAAATCATAAAGATCAGATCAGAAATAAATGAAAAAGAAATGAAGGAAACAGTAGCAAAGATCAGTAAAACTAAACGCTGGTTCTTTGAGAAGATAAACAAAATTGATAAACCATTAGTCAGACTCATCAAGAAAAAAAGGGAGAAGACTCAAATCAATAGAATTAGAAATGAAAAGGAGAAGTAACAACTGACACTGCAGAAATACGAAAAATCATGAGAGATTATTACAACCAACTCTATGCCAATAAAATGGACAACCTGGAAGAAATGGACAACTTCTCAGAAAAGTACAACCTTCCGAGATGGAACCAGGAAGAAACAGAAAATATAAACGGACCAATCACAAGCACTGAAATTGAGACTGTGATTAAAAATCTTCCAACAAACAAAAGCCCAAGAACAGATGACTTCACAGGTGAATTCTGTGAAACATTTAGAGAAGAGCTAACACCTATCTTTCTCTATGAGTTTTTGACTGGGGAATCAGGTGAACCAAGGCACTGAATCTTCCTAAAGGAAAATATCTGGAAACGTAAAGGGATATCATGAAGTAAATTTTGTAGGATCCAAGGATATGCATCAGACATTTCCAGCACATCCTATTTCAATTTATTTTTGGCTTATGTAGACCAATCTTAACCTAGAGATGAAACATGGAAAAGGAACATGGAAAATGGTTAATTTGATTTAAGATATAAAATAGGAATTAGGACGCAGAATAAGAATTATGGCATAGCCAAGGACGTTTACACAAGCACACATCATTAATCAAACATGGAGGGGAGTTGCATATTCAATAAGAAGCAGCAGCTCTTCTGGTAGTTAGGAGGTCATGAGAGCCTCAGTTTGAACTTTCTTGACTGGTCTTTTTTTTAACATCTTTATTGGGGTACAATTGCTTTACAATGGTGTGTTACTTTCTGCTCTATAACAAAGTGAATCAGTTATATATATACATATGTTCCCATATGTCCTCCCTCTTGCATCTCCCTCCCTCCCACTCTCCCTATCTCACCCCTCCAGGCTGTCACAAAGCACCGAGCTAATATTCCTGTGCCATGCGGCTGCTTCCTACTAGCTATCTACCTTACTACGTTTGTTAGTGTGTGTATGTCTATGACTCTCTCTCGCCCTGTCAAAGCTCACCCTTCCCCCTCCCCATATTCTCAAGTCCGTTCTCCAGTATGTCTGCATCTCTATTCCCGTCTTGACTGGTCTTTAACATTAAACTTAACACCTCCAACTGCCTGAAGGACTCAATCTTTATATCTTGGGTTGAGCCAAAAATCTCAACCTGCTTTAGAAGCAGGTAATGAAAATATTGTAAAATTTTTGAAAATTAGTTTGACAGGTAGATTTTATGTTGTGTAAACTACAAATGCCCTAAGTAAAAAATATATAGAGACTTGATTCTACTGATAAACAACTTTAAGTGGCATCCATTCAAGATCTAAAGCACTATAATATTTTATATATGAATTTTTGCATTTGAAGGTACTGTGTTTTTGAATTAATTATCCAAAGACATTTAGTTCTAAAGACAGCAATGAATGAAAATATCATGAGATTAAAATTTGTTCACTGAAAACTGTATTTTGTTTTGACTAACAGAAGATGAGACCTGAAGATGCTGTCGTATGTGTTTCGTTCTGCTGCAACCATGCTCTGGCAAAACAAAATATAATAATGGGCTTGAGACTTTATTCCATGTCCATGTTCAGCACATTCAGAATAATGTGAACAAACTTAATTATTTCTGTAGCAAGTCTGAATATCTTCTGATATAAAAATGCCATTTAAATAAGTATGTCTTAATTTGGAATAATATTTTATGGTGTTCATGTGAGCTAGCATCTTTATGGCAATAACTTGTCATATCTAACCAAACTTACTTTCTAGAAATACTTTTTTCCCCACATCAAAGATTGAAGGAAAGCGATTCCTGTTTTAGAAAATGTGTTCCGACTTTGTGATGATTCTCTTTCAGTGTTCTGAACATAGATTCTGGGATACATATGGGCATTTATAGTCTCTTCTGGGCATGAGTGGGGTGCTTTGCCTAGATATATTACATTCGTTTCCATTTCTCACTTGAATTCCCTGATTAGATTGGGAGGTGACTCTTCATAATACATCTGTCATGATGAATGTCTCCCAATGGTGCACTTCAATTTAATGCCATGCTTGTGAAGTTTTAGCACATGTCTTTGAATGTGAAGTAGAGTACTATGCTCATTTTTACAAAGTTCCAGCCATAGGATCATTCTAATAGTATGTTAGCGTTCAGCTGAGTTTTCCTACAGTACGTGGTCACACTCCACCAAAGAAAGATCATCTTAAGACAAATGGAGGTCCCGGGGATCCAGAGCAGCATTAAATGATTCACAGCTGTGTCGGATTATGTTGTGATGTTTCTAAGTGTTGGACTGAGTCTACATCACATCCAACATACAGTGAAAAAGTGCAAAATTTTGCTAGTTACCCAGATGTTTTGCATGCAACTGAGCAAACCTGTCAACATAGGGTGAAACATCTGGGAGTTTCAAGTATGATTTAACTGACACCATGAAAGAAGACATTGGTATGAATAGCTAATTTTAAATAACTAAATGAAAACAAAGATGTTTTTAACACTAAGTGGTCACAGTCTTTGAGTGGCCTCGTATTTATATGAAACAGGGCAGGGTGGAATGTTTAAGTCACACTGCTATGCAGATGTGCAAGTGGAAAAAGAAAGCAGCTTCTTTATTTTGTCTGTAACCAACCTGGTCTTCCTTCTGAGGCCCCTGCAGTTGGTGTGGGAATGGAGTGGAGTAAGGTGGAGAGTTAGCATTGACCTAAAAGTCTTTCTGGTTTGAACTGTTTCTTTTGGATAAGGTGCGAGCTTCCTGTGCTTCTTTCCTTATGGTTTGCGTGTGTGGCTGGGGGTGTGTGTAGCTAATGGGTCCTCGGCTAACAGGGGAAGGGTTGAAGTCCTCAGTGTGGTGCCTTGCAGCTCCCTCAGGGTCTCTTGTGCCTCTTCCACCTGGCAATGGTTGGTGGAGTTTTTAGTCTGTCTGTCTGTCTGTCTCTCTCTCTCTCTCCCCCTCCCTCCTTCCATCCCTCTCTCCTTCCTTCCTTCCCTCCTTGTTCAGGTTTCCATGATTCTCCCTGTTTACTCCACTCATCTCGTTTTCCAGCTGTATCTCCCATGCAGATTTCATCTGGAGGTCTGATCTGTAGCCTCCATGTCAGTGCTGCAGAGTCTCCACTGGCTTTCCAGTCAGGTCTGTCAGCTACCCTAGGTTCCAACTATGCCATCAAGGAACCAAGAGGACTTAAGAAAAGTAAACATTGTACCAACTACTGTCCGGAAGTAAAGCAGGTTGGTAGGGGTGAACACACAAAGCAATCCATTCCCAGACTCTCAAATTGCAAATGGGGCCAGGATACTTCTTTCATCTCAATGTTAAATTGTTTAGCTAAAGTTTCTCCCTCTCTCTGTCTTGCAGTTTAGTATTGGAAAACTTGAACACACTCCTGACCTACTCAATCTTTGTCTCCCCTGATTTACCAAAAACTCTCAGTCTGGAACGTTGTGAGCTTTTCTTCTAGGTCATGAACTCCCTCCTCCAATCTTATAAATAAGAATAAATCATGTCCAGAGATGTCCTTGCTACACTTTCAGAGACATATGATTCTAAATCATCCAGGATTAGCCATTGCTGTGTTAAAGGCACAAGAATATAACAACGACAACAGCAAAAATTCCTCTTTCCATAGTCCTGTCTTTTTTTTTTTTTTTGGCGGTACGCGGGCCTCTCACTGTTGTGGCCTCTCCCGTTGTGGAGCACAGGCTCCAGACACGCAGACTCAGCGGCCATGGCTCACGAGCCCAGCCGCTCCGCGGCATGTGGGATCTTCCCGGACCGGGGCATGAACCCGTGTCCCCTGCATCGGCAGGTGGACTCTCAACCACTGCATCACCAGGGAAGCCCCCCCTTTTTTTTAAATTAATTTTTATTGGAGTAGAGCTGCTTTACAGTGTTGTATTAGTTTCTACCGTACAGCAAAGTGAATCAGCTATACATATACGTATATCCCCTCTTTTTTGGAGTTCCTTCCCATTTGGGTCACCACAGAGCATCAGGTAGAGATCCCTGTGCTGTAGAGTAGGTTCTCATTAGTTATCTATTTTATATGTAATATCAATAGTGTATATGTGTCAATCCCTATCTCCCATTTCCTCCACCCCCTTCTTTTCCCCCTTTGTGTCCATACATTTGTTCTCTACATCTGTGCCTCTACTTCTGCTTTGCAAATAAGATAATCTGTACCATTTTTCTAGATTCCACATGTATGCGTTGATATACAGTATTTGTTTTTCTCTTTCTGCCTGACTTCACTCTGTATGATGGTCTGTAGGTTCGAAAGGCTGCTTTCTGGATGCCAAATCCTACCCTTGACTGTCAGAAGCTGTATACTCCCTACCTTTCTCTTTGCCTTCCTCCTGTGTCTGCTTCCCAGTCTGTGTCCTGTATCTTTCTCGCCTCCCCTACGTATTTTTTAGGTGGATGAGACCTCAGACTTATTAGTCCTACACAGAGATGTACTCAAATGGTAAGCTTCACTATTAAAATTATCACTTTCAAATTTTGAAGGAAAATATTATTGAATTTGATGACATTAAAAGTAAGGATTTATTCCAAAAAGCTAGCATGAAAATATTTATAAATAGATGACAGATAGGAAAAAGATGTCTGAGGTGCCTAGGACTAATTAGGATTAGAATATACAAACAGCGCTAGCAAAACAACAATCAAGTCAGCAAACCTTGTAGAAAAATGTCAAAAAATATGAACAACCAAGCTACAGAAGAGGAAACCCCCCAAACTAAGGACGTAAATAAGCAACTGAAAGTTGCATAAATTCACAAGTAATAAGAGAAATATAATATCAATGAGATAGATTTTTACAACAGTTGTGTTGGCAAAAATTAAAGTCGAGGCAGGGACATTGAAATTATAGGAACCCTCAGACTCTGATGGTCAAGTTAAGTATTACATGTACCTAGTGACCCAGAAATTCTGCCCTTTGAGATATATCCTAAAGAGATTCTCAAACATGTCCAACAGGATATTATTAGTTTTCCATAGTCATAGAACAGATGATCACTACCTTGATGGTTTCAAACAACACACATTTGGCTCACAGTTTATGTGGGTCAGAAGTCTGGGTTTTAGCTGGGCTCTTTGCCTAGGGTCTGACAAGGGTGCAGTTTAGATGTTGTCTGGGGCTGTGGTCTCATCTGAGGCTTGGGGTTCTTCTCCAGGCTCATGTGGTTGGTGGCAGAATTCATTTCCTCACAGCTATCGAACGCATGGTTCTTTGGTTCCTCAAGGCCAGCAAGAGAACTGCTCTTCAGGAAGGATCAAGTTTCTCTTTTAGGGACTTTCATTATTAAGTCAGGCCCACCCTGGAAAATCTACCTTTTGATTAACTCAAAACCAACTGATTTGGAACCATAACTACATATGCAAAATCCCTTCCCTTTTACTAGGTAATGTGATCTAATCACAGGAGTGAAATCCCATCATGCTCTGAGATCCCACCCATATTCAAAGGGAAGATTATACAAGGGTCCTTGAGGGTTATCTTAGAAATCTGTCTTCCACAAGGGATATACTGGAGCATTGTCTGTCCTGGCAAGGTGTTGTAAGCATTCTGAAAGCCTATTGCTGGGGAATGGATAGATAAGAAACGAAAAATGTTTTCCAAAGATAAATATTCTGTTTTTAGAATCAATAGATTTTATGTATTCACAGCATCATGAATAAGTATGAGAAACATAACACTGAGTGAAAAAGGTATGGAGCAGAATGAGATCTATAACATAATGCCATTTATGTATACCAAAAATACATGTACTTTTAAATGATATAGATTTTTACAAGGACATAATAAGGGAAAATGAAAACTACCCCTAAGCATTGTATAGCAGGTAGGTATGGTAAGGAGAATTAGAGGGGAGAAGAGAGTTAGAATATTAATTAATTAAATCAATATATAAAATTCTTGGTAGATATCACTTTTGGCACTCTATTTGGTATGCTTTTGATATACATACCATGTTAAGGTTACAAATGTATACCTTACAAATGTATACCTTACAAATGTATAACTCATGTTATATTGCATATACAATAATATATATCCAACATAACTTGGGGTTATTTCAGCACTTTAATACTTTGGGAAAATGCCAACCAGAGTTCTTAAAGTGACCATATATAGCCCATAATACATATTGCATTTATAACATTTGTATTGTTTTGTGCTTTCAAAATTATTTTATACTGCTTTTTATTTTTTTCCACTGGTGGATTACACATATCTTTCTACTGATTTAATCTTTAGCACATATAAAATTTTAGGTATATCTTTAGGGTCCTTAAAAATTCAATGTAAATTTATATGCACCATAAATTATGAATGTTCTACTGCTTAAATTCTTCATTCTTAATGCTTTTTGGCTTAAACTGGAACATCAGAAAAGAAGGAAGCTCAGGTACATAGATCTTGTGGTGATTCTATTTAGAGAAGGGACCTTCCCAGGAATAGGGCTATATAGATTTGATCAGAGATCAATAGTGACGAACAGAACTTCAAATTCCCTCTCTAGGAGGTGTCTTAGTCCCCCAAATAGAATTGGATGCCTAAATGATACAGTCTGTCTAACTTGTGTTAATAGATTCACAAAAGAAAAGTTTTAAAATTTCTCCTTCACCTTGGACAAGAATTGAGTCAAGAAGCTTCATAATAGTAAAACATTCAGAAAATTTCAGTGCTTTTTGATGCCATGCCATACAAAATATTATTGGAAAAGAGAAGAATTAATTTTTTTTCCTTCCAGATGAATGTAATTATGGAGAGAGGCTGGTAGATTGTTTACCACAAGGGATAGTTTTCTTTCTGAAGTATATGTATGCTATGCTGGAATGTAGTAAGATTTTTATCAAGGTGTTTGCTATTTTCAGTTAAAATAAGACATTAAAAGTTGCAGTGTTCACTTTACTGATACATTAATATATGTATTAGAAAAGCAACGTTGGTTGTTGGAGCCAGAGGACGGTAGTGTCTACCCTTTTTTTTATTCGTCTTCTCTTCTGCTCATCCATTGAACACAAATATTTGGGCACCTTATGCATTACAGTGTACTAAGAATTATGAAGCCATTCACTAAGAAGCTTACATTCCAGGTAGCCAGTCCAGAGGGCTTCCCATGAACCTATAGCAAGCAAGAGAAGACGGTGTCTTAAAGGATCTGGGAGAAGCCAGAGATGATTGAGGGCTAGAAATAGCCAGGAATGACTTCCCAGAAACCAGAAATCACCAGAACTGGGTTTTGAAAGGCAGGCCCCCCAAAATGAGTCAGCTTAGAAAAATTTCTGTCAAGTTTGCTGTACACTGAGAAGAGGCTTTCCCTAGAGAAGAAGGTTTCCCTAGAGAAGAAGGTGTTTTGTATCCCTGGAGGAGTAATAGTCCTGAAAGGTAGGTGGAACTAGGGCAATGCAGACTGGTGAAAGGAAATTAGAGGAAATGGAAGCCAGGGGAAGAGACAGGGATTTGAACAAGCAACTGTGTTTTAGAATATAGAATTTAAGAACGTTAAGTACGACATTAGGAGGAAGCTACGGAAGTCATCTCTAGCCAGGACCCATTACTGCACTTTTGATGGGAAGAAATTAGAGTACAAAGTAGACAGTGTAGGTAGAATGGCAGGGCCAGATATAAATTTAAAGAAAAAAACAAAAGCAAAGGGGATAAAAGGATAGCCATAATGCCAGCCCAGGGAAATCAAGTTGGTATTGAGATGAATGATATGGAGAAGTAAACTTGGATGTTGGTATTTTAATAGGATAGAGTATTTAGAATATTTCCTCACATACATATGGCTTTAATGTGTTGTGCTATTACTCTCATTCGAACTCAGTATTGTTTTCTTTGCATGGTTTACCATTAAAGCTCATTGCAATTTTTAAATCGCAAAGCTAGTAGTTAAGCACAGCTCACTGTGCTTTTTAATACAAGTTTTTGAGATCAATACAACTTTTGCCTGGTCCACATATTTAAAATGATTTTGTTTTAGTCCATGTCCCTATTGTTTGGCTTTTTAACAATCCTAAACAGATGTTATGAACATGGGGGAACATTCCATGGTATTTAATCCTTCCAGGGTAGTTTCTCTCTCTGTTCACTCGAGATTTAATATAATTTTCTAGACATACTCTCTTTTATTTTTATTAAACCATATGGTAGCAAGCCAGCTGAATCCAAATAATTACACTAGTAAGTTGTATTTGTATGATCCTTTGTATTTTCCCAAGTCATTTCTTATACATTATGTCATCTGAAAGAAAGTAAAATTTTAGATAGATACTGACATTTAGAAAGAATGCTTTATTTACACAGCTGGTTAATTTTTTTATGATAGGGAGGTTTGTTATAGCCAACTATTTTTCCTATGCACCTGGTTCACCTGTTTTTACAGGAATATATTAATTCTCTACTTCTCAGTTTAAGTGACAGCAACATTTTTGAAATGGCAGTTTAATTTGAAAGTAAAAAAAAATGTATAGTTGTTTTCATCTGTTGATCATTTTTGTCCTTTTACTAACTATGGTCGTCATCTTTAACCCTTTAGTGGGAAAAATAGCAAGAAGTCTGGTACCTTCTGTGGCACTCTTATGATTTTTTCACACTTTCTCAGAAAAGCATTCACTGTAAAGAACCCAGCTTCTTTTCAAGTAATATTTTTTTAATGAAAAAAATCTTTATCTGGATTTTGACTATCTGCTGAAAAGTTGTCACTGTGACAGTATCCAAGATATGATCCCTAGATGCTTTACACTGTTTTTGAAATTTCTATTTCCATAAGATACATCTGCTTCTCTTTGTGAAACCCAAGGATAATCAGCCTATTCAATTATTGATTTGTTCCTCTTCTGCAGGTAAAATACAGGTATTTTACACAAGTGTATGATGCTATTTCCTTGGGAAACAACAGAGGCATCTTTTAAGATTCTCCTATCACTTCTGCCTCTTAGTTCACCATTTCATATTGGTGGTAAATTTAAAATCACTATAGGGTCACAGTTCAGTTTCTATTGAGCTGCCTGTTCTTCACCTTAAACTTTATATTAACCACAGATATCCTAGTCATTTACCACCAATAAGGCTAATATGTTTTATAATCAGCAATGCAGAGTACATTAAATTTCAAATCAGAATTTCTGGGTTTGAGTCCGAAGTTCCACCACTTACTAACTTCTCTACATTTCAATTTCTTCATTTATAAAATGGGGAAAATAATATTCCTTATGTCATACAGCTGTTGTGAGGAGTAAATGAGTGAATATATAAAATGAGTATATGTCCAGGGAATGCCATATATTCAGTGCTAAATAAAGGTTCCCTATGGTAATCATTTTACTATTCCATAAATTTTACTGTGAAAAAATATTTGCATAATACAAATTTGTGAGACAGATAATATTAATGTTAATGGAAAAACAGGTAATAATCAGGAGGCTAAATAACTTTTCCAAAGTCACATAGGGATTGTTTACTCTAGCTCCAAAGCCTATGTGATTTCTGTAATGCATACGAGTATTATACCTTCCTGATAAGCATGTAAATCCCAACTTTTTATTCTTTCCCATGGGCTAAAAAAAAAAAAAATTGTGGTCACCCATTCTTTGAAGGCTGATACAAACAAATCCCAATTCACAATAAGATTATGTTCTATGAGCCCATTTCTAAACCTGTGGTTGTTATCATAGAATTAATTTTGCCATAGGAAAAAAATATTAAAGGTGATAGTTGAGTTCCCAGGAGAATACAGAAGTTATCTGATATATAAAACTTCTCATTTAAAAAATAATATTTGGCCATTTCATTTTAGCAGTTTCTGTATTTGGATCAATTAAATATACATTTGTGGGACAGCTCAGAGATGCTAACATACTTTAAAAATATTGGTTTATGAGAAAATGCATTCTAGGGCAAATGATAAGTATGCAGCGTAGAAGATGGAAGAAAATCCAGGCTTCCAACTGTAGCTACGACAACGAAAAGAGTAATTCTGCCTCTGATAGACATTGCCTGATGTTGTACAAGCATGGCCAGATGTAGAGCAAGAGAAGACTGGGAGACCATTTGTAACCCTATGGGATTGCTGAGGCGAATGTGTCGAATTGTGAAGTTTACACATGATTATGAATTGGCTGTTTTTAAGAGGAAATGCCTACCTAATTCTAATTTCACAAATTGTGAAAAGGAAGTACTGGAAATACAGATAAAGCCTTTGCCTGAAGTCCCGGGAATCTTTAACAAATGCCAATGGATGTAGAGTGTTAATAGTTCTCTTTCGGTCATTCATTTATCCATTCCTTTAATAAATGTGATTCCTGCCCTTGAGAAGTATATAGTCTGGCAGGAAAGATAGTTCAAAGGCAGTGACTTAAAATGCAAGTGCTTTGGGAGGGGGCGCAGGTGACATGATGTCGGGAGGTATGTCAGGAGCAATAAGCCTGTCTGGGCTTGAGGCTGGTGGGGCAGAGATAGCACAGGTCTTAATGGGGAAGATGACTTGAGCATAATGCTCAGGATCATAGGCTCTGCCAGTTAATGCCTTTCTGATTTGGGCTGTTCCTTAACGTCACTGTTTTTTTTTCACATTTCTCATTATAAAATAGAGATAACAATAATAAATAGAGCTGTTATGAGAATGAAACAAGTAAATATTTGTAATATGCTTTAGAATAGGCTATACACCTAGAAATTACTCAGAGTATTTTAAGGACAATTATTTTCTGCCTCAGCTGAGAACTGAACAGAAAGAAAAAATGTTTTCCAGGCAGAAGAAATAGGGAAGAGCAGAGAAAGGGATGACACATTTCAGGAACTGAAAAAAATTCAGCATGGCCGTAAGCTTAAGTTTGAGGCAGGAAGAGGGGAGAGATAGAAGCCAGAGCATAAATGAATGTCAAGTAATGAGGGGCTTTATGAGCCTTGTTAATAAGTTTGGATTTATCCTAATGTTAATGGAAGACGACTAAAGGGGTTTAAGTAAGTGAGTAATATGATCAGATTTGCATTTTGGTAGAGTCACTCTGTCTGCTGGGAGGTGAGAGTGACGAGTAAGGAATGGATTTCAAAGGGGAAAGACCGGGAACAAGATGCAACTGAACGAGAATGGTTGCTTGGATCTAGGCGTGAGAGTGGATTTGGGGGGAGAAAAGTTTCAAGACATGTCTCTCAAGGTAAAATTGATTGCACATGGTTGTTGCTTAATGTAAGTTTGAAGGAGAAGCTAGTGTTTTTTTTTTTTTTTTTTTTTTTGTGGTATGCGGGCCTCTCGCTGTTGTGGCCTCTCCCGTTGTGGAGCACAGGCTCCGGACGCGCAGGCTCAGCGGCCATGGCTCACGGGCCCAGCCGCTCCGCAGCATGTGGGATCTTCCCAGACCGGGGCACGAACCCGTGTCCCCTGCATCGGCAGGCGGACTCTCAACCACTGCGCCACCAGGGAAGCCCGAAACTAGTGTTTTTTGACGATGTAGGGACTGAACGGTGGATGGTGAAATTCACAAAGAAGCAGTAAGAAAGGAGCAGACCGGGGTGGCGGGGCATGAATGTGACTTTTATCCACGTTGAGATTTGTGGCTGTGAAACAGTCAAACAGGGATGTGCACCAGGCAGTTGTATATACTAGTTCGTGTCTCAACAGAGAGTTTGGGTTGGGGAAATTGATTCGGGCATGTGTTAACATTTGATGATGGAAACCTTGGGCACAGATGAGATAGTCAAGAGAGAAGATGCAGAGAAGAGAAGAGAACTTAGGGTAAAACACCAAAAAAATGGACGAGGAGCATATAATGGGGACTTTGAAGGAATAGTGGAACAATAGTGGAGAAGGAAAGCCAAGAGGCCAAATACGTATACACCTACATATATGTATATTTTTAAATAAGGGAGGAATTGGTTATGTTAAAAGTTGTTTAGAATTTAAGTGAAATAAGAACTGAAAAGTGTCCACTGAACTTAACTGCAAATAGTTCTGAAAAGTATAAGCTAAAAGATTCCTCCCCATCCTGCCTACTACAAATAAGATCATATATAATACTGTGCCTAATATTCTGAATTCTATTAAATCTTTGGGTTTTTTGGTCAGCCAATATCTACCCCGGGGGGATGAATCTGGAATAACAGATAATACACACCCTCTGACACCAAGTGAGAACTAGAAAAACATATGACTTAAATGAAAAAAACAATGAATGAGTAAAAGAAAATTTTTCTACAAAAAAAGTAATTTAGATACACAGACCATTAGAACTAAAAGACATTTTACAGTTTACCTAGTCAAACAGCCTCATTTTTTCAAATGAAGGAATTAACGTTCAGCGACTTAGCCCAAACTTATATTCTTTGGGATCAATTTCTTCACTCCTTTTGAATGTGGGCTGGAGTTTAAAAATTATTTCAGTGCTTATGAAGTCCACATACAGAACACTGGATAAAAGTAATCTGAGTCAAGGCAATCTAAGCCTGTGCTAGATATTTTTTACATATAAATGAGAGGAAAGCATCCTATATGTTTTAAAACCTTTGTTATGCTATCACAGGTTGTTAAATAAGACTGGTTCTTTATGAGGATTGAAGAAGTGAACAAAATCACTTTTCATAGGGTGGGGATGCAGTATGAATAGCACCTCACGTACATAAGAAATATACCCTTAAAACACTGGTAATTTCTGTGCAAGATTTTTGTTTCCCTTTGTATGTTTTTACTTTTGATGGAATGAAGCAAGCAGCAAGCAACAAACAACGAGAGACAGTCCAAATAAGCCTTAAGGAAACCTAATTTAAGCCCTTTCCTTATGTGATCTCTTTACAGTGCTTTAGAAAGAACTGTATTTGCCAGTGGGTTAGAGCTGTGTATTATTTTTGAATCAATCTTTCCTTTTTTCCAAGTTCCTAATACTTCTCATTCTGCCCGAGTCAGATACTTAAATGAGGGAAGTTCTGTATTATTCATCAAATACCTCAAGCTGTTCCTGTCAAGCTTGTAAACTCATTTCCTACAGATAGTCCACAAAAATAGAGGCAAAAAACTTCGCTGCCAGGTATAAGCCCATCTGAATAAAAAACGCAGAAGCCAGACATTTTGCAAAAAAGGGAGAGAAACTGAAAACCTGTACTCTTTCAATACCTCCAGTTTGTTTACTTTCTACCAGCTGTTAAACCCTACTTCCAACAATCTGATTATTCATTTTTAATCTTGTTCAGCCTCCCTCACTAATAAAGGATAACTCCTTCCCCAGGAAAGAAGGATATATTCATAAGGAGAGTACAGTTTCCTATCTTCTCTTTAGTTAGGTTAAAGGCATTTAGTTTTGAGTCAGCGAAATAGTTTTTTGCAAAGCATATGAAATAAGTAATGAAAGAGTTAAGAATAAACTTTAAAATATAGAAAAGAAAACAGGCAGTTTATGCAAGATGTCCATTACCTGCGTGGAACATTTTGTAAAAATGCTAGTTTCTAACCTAAATGTTCTGCCATGTAAGTTTTTGAAAAATTCAGAATATTTAAATAAGAGATAAATAGAAAACCAAAATATTATTTTTCATTAAAACATTGTTCTATGTGTCTTATGATTAAATAACATGATTTGGAAGACTGAAGTGGGAATAAAACACTAAAAATGCTTGCTTTTCTTCATCAGTTTTAGTCTTGTTTCCCAGGCCTTTAGTAAAAGGGTGTATTTGTATGACTTGAAGAGGGTCCCAAGAAAAAATAAATATGTTGGTTTAGAAAATAAATTTCCAAAGAAACATCAACAAAGAACAGAAGTGTTTCTATAATAACTATTCTTATTAATTTTACAAAGATCAAAATATATTCGAGAAATGGTAAACACTAAATCAAATAGTTTGATTGATGTTGGTATTTAAACTAATTTTGTAGGCTTCATGTAGAACAGCCTTACAACTTAGAATGTAAACAAAAAGCTGCTCTTCACTCAGTCTTAATCACCAGTCGGTATATTTCACTCAGGGTAGATAATAGAAGAAAAATTTCCTGATAAAAGAATAGCTAAATATTAGAATTTTAATTTAAAATATGATTCTATCTGTAACTAATGTATAGGCCAGATGAATTATCAAAATCAACATTTAAAGTTTTAAATTCTTGATTTTAAAGACAACTAAGCATTTCAGATAGTAAACCATAATTTACATTAAAAAATTTAGATTTTTAAACCATAAAAATCCGTGGGTAAATATTTTTACGGTGACTTCTTTGTATCCATTATTTTCTTAGATGCAATGGAGAAATTGCAATGGAGAAATGTCAATAAATTTTTCATTTCCTCTAAGAATATAAAGTACATTAGAGTGCAAAATTATTACAGAAATAGTCAATAATATGAGACAGTGCTAGGGGAGTTCAGAAGAAAGGATTATTAACACATGTGAAGGTCAGGAAAGCCTTCATGTCCAAGGAGCGCTTATCAGATAATTTCAATCTTTGCAGGAAAATATGAAACTAGTTAACTGGTGGAGGATAAAATGGGTAAAAATGAGTTTAGGGGCTGTATAATATAACGTAATGCTTAAGAGCCTGGGCTTTGGTGTCAACTACCTAGATGGAGAATCCTGATTCTGTAACGTGTTTTTTATATGACCATGGGTGTAACCCTGTGTTCCTCACTTTTTTTAAATTGAAGTATAGTTGACTTAAAGTATTATATTAGTTTCAGGTGGACAACATAGTGATTTGCTATTTTTATAGGTTCCACACCATACAAAGTTATTATAAAATATTGACTGTACTCCTTGTGACTTATTTTATAACTAGTAGTTTGTACCTCTTATTCCCCTTCACCTATTTCACTCCTCCCGCAACCCTTCTCCTCTCTGGCAACTACTAGTTTGTTCTTTGTATCTGTAGTCTATTTCTGTTTTATTTGTTCATTTGTTTCGCTTTTTAGATTACACATGTAAGTGAAAACATACAGTATTTGTCTTCCTCTGTCTGACTTATTTCACTAAGCATAATACCCTCCAGGTCCATCCATGTTGTCACAAATGGCAAGATTTCATTCATTTTTTTATGGCTGATTACCTCACTTTTATTATCTGTGAAATAAGAAAAATAACACTATATACTTGGACAGTGGTGAAGATTAAATAAGTTAATACCTATAGGTTATTAGAATATTGCCTAGAACTCAGTGAATGCCAGTAGTTGCTAGCTGATGTTACAATTATTATTAAAAATTCGGGGAATAGTTTGGAAAGGGCTCTTCAAAGATTATAATCAATAACAATTAGTAATTATTGAAGAATTATCAAGGAACTTGTCAGATTTTCAGTTATGATTGGGTAGTGTAATTTCATATTTTACCTAGTCTATTATATACAATAGATTTAGTCTATTACAGGAAGTATCTCTTTATTTTCTGTTATACTTACTTATGTACAAGTTCTGTTTTACCTGGGAGTTGTAAGATCCTAGAAGACAATGATGGACCGTACTAATTTATTTCCAAATCTTCAGAGCATGTGGGATAGCACCTTACAAATAGGAGATGCTTACTAGCTTTAGTTGAATGAATGAATAAATAGTTGTTAAAATATAATACTAAGTTTGTGTGGAATCTTTAAGCAGAGTTAAAAGGACTAAATCTTTGGACATTATCACCGTGAGGAAGTAGGAGGAGGGGAAAGAGCCCACCAAGAAGGGCAGTTAAAGATATGGAAGGAGAAACAGGATCCAATGAAGCCTTGAATTCTAAGTAAGATGTGGCTTTCACAAAGATTGTTTTCTGTCCAAGTTTATAAAGCTGCACTTGTTCCAGGCTTTATATTTCAACTTTCTGAAGATAGCAACAAATAGTTCTTTAATAATAACTAAAATGTATAATATCTGTTATTTTATTGGAAGGATGATAAATGTTATTTTATTGCAAGGATGATAAATGATCAGCACTGTGAAATCAGCATGGACTTTGAATGCCTATGGAAGAAAGTAAAGAAATTTCCTTGAATTGATACAGTTAATTCCTTTCTAAGAAAAATGAATGTCTTCTACTTATGTAATATTGATAGAAAGATACATTTTGTTAGAAATTCATCCAAATGCTAAGAAGAGTTTTTTTTTTTTAAGACTTCTTGGTCTAGCAGTCAAAATGCACTTTTAGTTCTGTGGGGAATTTGTATTATTTATATTTGTGAGGAAACAAGACTTAAAATATGTCCATAGTGATTTTACCACATGTAAAATATGGTACTAACGAAAGACTTTAAAAATCAAAAAATTATGTACGCCAAACAAAATATTTGTTTTATGTTTTAGAAAATATAAATCATATTTATATTACTCTTATATTTGCTGTTGCATAATAACACATGAATGTGTGGTAAGGTGGCTGGATCAGAATAATTTAAATATGATTACTTAGAACAGTTCTTTACCCCCTCCATCCCTCCCTCTCCCTCCGTCATCCCCTCCTTCCTTCCTTCCTTCCCTTTCTTTCTTTTTTCTTTCTTTCTTTTTCTTTTCTTTCTTTCTTTCTTTCTTTTCTTTCTTTCCTTTCTTTCTTTCTTTCTTCTCTCTCTCTCTCTTTCCCCCTCCCTCCTTCCTTCCTTAAAGCCATTTAGGGGTAGCTTCATTCTTCTTTTATGAGATATCATCTGAAGGTACAAGATATCATCTGAAGGTCCAAACCTGAAGGTTAGAATCCTTCAAGCATGTTTATCCTACATGAATCCACCCTTGCTTGGTCATAGCTAACTAGACCAGGGATGGCAACTGATTGACAAAGCATCAAAAGAGAAGCTGGGGACTTCCCTGGTGGCGCAGTGGCTGACAGTCCGCCTGCCGATGCAGGGGACACGGGTTTGTGCCCTGGCCCGGGAAGATCCCACATGCCGCGGAGCGGCTGGGCCCGTGAGCCATGGCTATTGAGCCTGCGTGTCCAGAGCCTGTGCTCCGCAACGGGAGAGGCCACAACAGTGAGAGGCCCGCGTACCGCCAAAAAAAACCCCCCCAAAACAAAAGAGAAGCTGGGCAGAGCCAATCAGGTTTTCTCTCCCAGGAATTTGAATTTGAGACATATAGAGACTAAGTCTACTATCTGTGGAGACTGGACTTGTAAATGTACATATTTCAGGGGTTCAAGGCACTTGTTGGTGGAGTCAGGACAGATTTTGTTTAAGTAAAGAATGAAGACTAGCAGCCTTCTGTTTCTTGTTTCTGTCTCTTAGGAGGCCTGGAAGCACTTCCTTGCCCTTGAGATTTGCAAGATACCCTGGACCTTCCAACACATTCTCTTTCTGCTCAAGCTAGTTTCAGAGAGTTTCTGGCTTTTGAAAACAAACCACCCCTAAGTTATAGAACAATAAATTTAAGTGAAAAGCAACCCAAAAAATAAGCCAGTGCTATGCAAGTACAGCTACAAAAGATTTAGGGGTCATTACAGATGACATAAGTCAGGTTCGATGTAGCTAAATCTTTCCTACACTAGTAGCTTTCCTGCCAGGGAACTAATGAATCTCAAAAACTTAGTGTTACTCTTTTTTCTTATTCCTCCTGCTGAAACAGTCAACAAGCTCTATTATTTTAATTTATAGATGATGAAACTGAAGGCCAGGGAGGGAGGTCATATAGCTCAAGGGCATGGATCTAGTTTCCAGCAGATCCAGGGTTAGATGGCTTAGTTCCAGGATGTGCCCAATAGCCCTTCCTATTATATCTTTACTTCTGTGCCTATAATGCCATAACAGAATAAAACGGAATGAAAAATTCTGTATAATAGACACATTGAGAAAATCTGTTCTTAAATAGAAGCAATTTGCATACATTTCAGGGTTCAGTCTTTGGCCTTCTCCATAAACATTCATTAACTACTTGAGCTGATGCAGTCATATGGTTTTAAATATCTTATATATGCTCATGACTCTAAAATTATATTCCCAGCTCTCATCTTTCCCTGAGACTTAGGAGTTTTATTTCCCACTGTTTATTTGACATTTCCCCCTGGGTGTTTAATAGTTATCTCAAACTTGACAAGTACAGAGCCAAACTCTTGGTTTCTATCCCCTTAACTATTCTTCCCTTATGTTCCCATTTCTGAATATGGCACCTCCATTCATCAGTCATTCAGACCTAATGCCTGGGAATTATCCATGACCTTCTCTCACATTCCACACATGTCAGTTCTGCCTTCACCTGACCACTTTCCCCCACTCTACCACTCCCACTGAAGTCCAAGCCGCCACCACTGACTTCTATTGCCTTTGTATAGTCCATTATCAACACTCCTGCCAGACTACTTTTCTACCTACCCAAATACGATTCATGTGACTTTCCTCTTTATAGTATCCCAGTAGTTATCGATCACATGTGGAAAGAAATCCCAAAGTCTATAAGACCTACATGATGAAGCTCTGATAAACTCTCTGTCCTGGTTTCCTGCCTCCAATCATCTCCTCTGATTACTTGCCCATCCACACGGGCCTCCTTGCTCTTCCTCCAACACAGTAAAATTTTTCTTGCCTTGGGATTTTGTATTTAGGGATTCCTCTTCCGGGAAGTCTTTCCTCTGTGTTCAAATGTCCCCTCTTCATGTAGCCTTTCTTTGATCTCTCTACCTCGTGTAGCAGTCCTATCCCCTTCACCTTGATCTCCTTACACTGTCATTTCTTTCATAGCACTTAATGCTATGTGGCATTAAATTACATATGTTTCATTCATTATTGTTAATCTCTCCTATCAGAATTAAGCTCCAAAAGACAGAAATAATATTCATTTTGTTCACTGAAGCATCCCCAGAACATAGAATCACATTTGGCATATCACAGGTGCTAAATTAATACATATTGAATGTATCTAAGCTTTCCAATACATAAAATTATTTATTGTTCTTAAACAGTTTTTCAAAATGTGATTTTGGATTTGGGAAGATGGATAAGAGTGTTCAAAACTTGATACTTGGTGTATTTAAAGCGTACAATTTGTTTATGTAAACATGTTTAAAGTGTACAATTTGTACATGCTTAAATGTACAAATGTACTGTTTAAGGTGTACATCTTGACTATTTCAACACATGTATATGCCTGTGAAACATCCAGGACAGTCAAACAACCAAGACTGAAACTATCCTTCACCCCACTCCAAATTTTCCTTAAGCCTCTTTGTAATATCTCCTTCCTGCCCCTCTTTATGCACCTTACCCCATCCCCAGGTAACAACTCATCTCTTCCAGTCACTGCAGATTAATTTGCATTTTCTAGAATTTTATATAAATAGAACCGTACAGTATGTACTCTTTTTTTTAAATTTATTTTTTATTTATTTATTTTTTTGTGGTACGCGGGCCTCTCACTGTAGTGGCCTCTCCCGTTGCGGAGCACAGGCTCCGGACGCGCAGGCTCAGCGGCCATGGCTCCTGGGCCTAGCCGCTCCGCGGCATGTGGGATCTTCCCAGACCGGAGCACAAACCCATGTCCCCTGCATTGGCAGGCGGACTCAACCACTGCGCCACCAGGGAAGTCCAGTATGTACTCTTTTAATTGTTGTTTTGTTTTGTTTCAGTTCTTATTTTGTTTATTTGGGTTCTCTCTCTTTTCTTCTTGATGAGCCTGGCCAGAAGTTTGTCAATTTTGTCTACCCTTTCAAAGAACCAACTCTTGGACTTGATTTTTTCTATTGCTTTCTTAACCTATTTTATTTATTTCTTCTCTGATTCTTTATTATTTCCTTCCTTCTGCTGACTTTAGGTTTTGTTTGTTCTTCTTTTTCTAATTCTTTTAGGTGGTAGTTTAGGTTGTTTATTTGAGAATTTTCTTGTTTTTTGAGGAAGGCTTGTATTGCTATGAACTTCCCTCTAAGAACTGATTTTGCTCCATCCCATAGATTTTGTATTGTTGTATTTTCATTGACATTTGTTTCAAGGCATTTTTAAATTTCCTCTTTGATTTCTTCATTGACCCACTAGGTTTTTTTAGTAGCATGCTGTTTAGTCTCCATGTAATCTTTTTTTTCCTCATTTCTTTTTCTGTGGTTGATTTCTAGTTTCATGCCGATTTGGTCAGAAATAAGTTCTATACTCTTAAATTTGTTGAGGCTTGTTTTGTGCCCTAGTATGTTGTCAATCCTAGAGAATGTTCCATGTGTACTTGAAAAGTGTAATGTCCTGAAAATATCAAGTCTAACTGTTCTACTTTATCATTTAAGATCTCTTCTGCCTTATTGATTTTCTGTTTAGAAGATCTGTCCACTGATGTGAGTGGGGTGTTAAAGTCGCCTCCTATTATTGTATTCCTTGTTTTTTTTTTTACTCAGAATGATTTTGAGATTCATCCATATTATTGCATGTATAAACCCTTCCATTTTATTTCTGAGTTCTAGTTCATTGCACATCACTTTGTGTCATTAAACCACAATTTGTTTATCCATTCAGCTTTGATGGACATTAGGGTTCTTTCCAGTTTTGGTTATTAGATATAAAGTTGCAGCAATGAAAATTCAAGTGAATATTTTTATATGGATGTATATTTTAAGTTCTGTTTTGTGTGGAATGAGAGGAGTGGAATGCTTTTTCATATGGTAGGGATTAAACTTTATAAGAAATTGACAACCCATTTTCCAATGTGGTTGTACTGTTTGTATTCCCACTAGCTGTTCCACATTCTCACCAACATTTGTAATTGTGAGTCCTTTTAGTTTTGGACATTTAAATAGGTGTGTAGTGGAATTTCATGATTTTAACATATTTCTCTAATGATCAATGATGTTGGGTGTTTTTCATGTGCTGATTTGCTATCCTTATATCTTTTTGGTGAAGCATCCTTTCAAATTTTTGCCCATTTTAAAAATTAAGGTATTTTCTTTTTACTGAGTTTTGAGATTTATTTATAAATTAAAGTGGTTTGTTTGTAATTTGCAATTTTTTCCCAGTATGTGGCTTGAGTTTTTATTCACTTAATATTATCTTTCAAAGAGCAGAGTTCTTAATTGTGATAATAAATTCTTGTCTGTTATGGATTGTGCTTTTGTTGGCATATCTAAGAAGTCTTGCCTAACCCAAGTTAGAAAGATTTTGTTCTATTTTGTTCTGCTAGCTTTATAGTTTTAGGTTTTATATTTAGGTCTATAATAATTTTTGAGTTAATTACTACACATGGTGTAAGGCATAGATTAAAGTTTGTATGTGTATATCCAATTCTTCCAGAAACATTTGTTGAAAATACTATTTTTTACTTCACTAAATTACCTTTATACCTTTGTTAAAAAATCAGTTGACCATGTGTGTCAACACACACACACACAGAAACACACACACACATATTCTGTTCCTTTTATCTTATTTGTTTACCTTGATACCAATACCATACACACAATCACTGTCACTTTCTACTAGGTTTTTAAGTCAGGTAGCATAAGTACTCTAACTTCACTCTTTTTCAAAATTGTTTGGGTCTTCTACATCTTTTACTTTTCTGTATTAATTTAGAATCTTCTTGTTAATTTCTACAAAAAACTGCAAGGATTTTTATTTGGATTTCATTAAGTGTATATATCAATTTAGGAAGAAGTGACTGTTTAATAATACTGTATCTCACAGTCCACAAGCATGCTGTATAACTCCATTTAAGTCTTCTTTATTTTCTCTGAGGAATGTTTGCAGTTTTCAATGTACAAGACTTACATACTTCAACAGTTTTTAATAATTTGCTAAAGAATATTGTTTATATTACACCGAAGAAAGTTTTGACTAAAATTTTTATTGTATCATCTTTGCATCTTCCATATCCCCTGCACACACACTTATCATTTTGTTACTTGAATTTATTACATGCTGTCATAATAAAGAATTCCTAAAAACAATTATAACCTGAATATTTATGTAAAAGTACGTTGGAATTACAGAGAAAGGGGGACAATATAAGTAATAGAAATGTTAAATAAAAGATAATGACCTGAAGGAATTTTAAGGAGCAGAGATTTAAGATTATTAGAATTTTCAAGTAAGTGCAGTTTTGATTTTAAAATATGTTATTTGAATTATGCCTATCATTTTAATCAAAATCAGTACTAAAAGAAAGACTGCAAAATTATTTTTATTCATCTTCATGGTCTTACTGAAAATGATTCAGCAGTTTCCTTGGTGAATTCCAGTCTCATTTCAATAAAAAGGGAACAAGAAGATTTTTTCTGACACTTCTTGGGGTTCTGACCAACCATCATTTCAGAACACCAACTCAGAGTAGTAAAACCAGGGCTCCATGCCAAGGATTGTTTAAGATACACTATTTTTCTGTAATAAACTTTGAAACTCTAATATTTAAAATAGGAGTCTTTTAATTTTATTATCATTGTTCCTAAAAGATAAAAATACTATTCCACAATTAGTTAATTAAGTTTTAGGTTTTTTAGCACTTACCAAGAAAATCAAGAATGAATTATTTGGAGAGGTTCTGAGATGATGAAAGTTGGCAAAATTAGGAACTATTCAATATTTGAATTTATAAAACAAGTATTACATAAAACTAAAAATCTATGTCTCCTTTTCATGTTCACTGCTGGTGTATAGAAAGATAATGGATTTTTGTGTGATGATCTTGTACCCTTCAACTTTGCTGAATTCATTTATTAGCTCCAGCATCCTTCTTGTGGATTCTTTGTGATTTTCTAAGCATAGGATTATATCATCTGCAATATAGTTTTTATTTCTCTTTTTTCAATTTGGATGCCTTTTATTTTTCTCATATATAATTGTCTTAGCTGGATTTGCCAGTAATGTTCAATAACAGTAGTGAAAGCAGGCATAATTGTCTTGTTCCTGACCTTAGAGAAAGGATTTTACACCATTGAATATGATGTTGTGTTATTCATAATGCCCTTTTTCATATTGAGGACGTTCCCTTCTATTCCTACTTTTCTGAGTAAGTTCCTCATAAAAAATATGTTGAATTTGATCAAGCGCCTTTTTTTACAACAATTAATATTATAATGTAGATTTTTTCCTTCATTCTATTTATGTGATATATTCATTGAGTCAATTGTATTTTATACACTACCAATGAATAATCTAAAAAGAAAAAAAATCCCACTTACAATAGCATCAGGAAGAATAAAATACTTAGAAATAAACCTAATCAAGGAGGTGAAAGATTTGTACACTGAAAAGTACAAAACACTGTTGAAAGAAATTAAGAAGACAAAACAAATGGAAAGACACCTTGTGCTTGTGATTGGAAGATTTAATATTGTTAAGATGTCAATACTACTCAAAGTGATCTGTTGATTCACTGCAATTCCTATCAATATTCTAACAACCGTTTTTTGCAGAACTGGAAAATCCTATCCTCAAAATCATATGGAATTGCAAAGGGTTCTAAATAAGCAAAACCATCTTAAAAAAGAAGAGCACACTGGGAAGGCTCATACTTCCTGATTTCAAAACACTACAAAGCTACAGTAATCAAAACAGTGTGATAGGCATATTTTAGATATACAGACCAATGAGCTAGAATTGCGAGTCCAGAAAAAGAAAAACAAACCTCACATATATGATCAGTTTATTTTTGACAGGAGTGCCAAGTCCTTTCAATGGGGAAAGAACAGTCTCTTCAACAGATGATGCTGGGAAAACTGGATTTCCACATACAAAACAATGATGTTGGACACCTACCTGACACATAACAAAAATTAACTCAAAATGGATCAATGACCTAAATATAAAATCTAAAACTATAGAACTCTTAGAAGAAAACTTAGGAGACAATCTTCATGACCTTGAATTTTGCAACGGATTCTTAAATATGATATCAAAACAACAGGCAAAAACAACAAAATAAATTGGAATTTATCAATATTAAATATTTTTGTGCATCAAAGAACATTACCAAGAAGGTAAAGAGACAACCTACATATTGGAATAAAATATTGCAAATCATATATCTGCTAAGGTTTTAATATCCAGAATATATAAAGAATACCTACAACTCAACAACAACAACAAAACACTCAAATTTAAGAGTGGGAAAAGGACTTGAATAGATATTTCTCCAAAGAAGATATACCAAAGGTCAATAAATACATTGAAATCATTAGTTATTATTATTTGTTGCAGCATTATTCACAATAGCCAAAAACTGGAAATAGTCCAAGTGCCCATTGACAAATGAATGGACTCTTGTGCTATATACATACATCCCTAAGAATGAATGAAGTTTTGATACATGCTACAACATGGATGAAACTTAAAAAATTACTCTCTGTGAAATAAACAATACACAGAAGGGCAAATATTATATGGTTCCATTTGTGTAAAGTATCTAGAATAGGCAAATATATAGGGACCAAAAGTAGATCAGAGGCTACCAGGGGGTAGAGAGAGTAAAGAATGGGGTGGTTACTGCTAAATGGTTACAGAGTTCTGTTTGGGGCAATAACAAAGTTTTGACAAGGTAATAAATAAATAAATAAAAGTGGTAATGGTGGTAAAACATTGTGAATTAACGCTATTGAATCATATACCTTAAAATATCTAAAATGGAAAATTTTATGTTACATGTTTTACTACAATAAAAAAATCATTTTCCTGGTAGCCTATCTTTTAATGAATTAATCACTTAGAATCAAAGTATTCTTTGTGAGATATTTTTATGCTAAGCTGATTTATTTACATAGATCATCCTTTGTGAAATTATGTTTGACCTAGAAATGTATATGACACTAATTCTTTTCTAATAACTTACTATAGAAAGATGATCTTTATGGTTACTATCAGCTACTTAATAGGAGTGATTAATAAAGGCAGAACTTTGTGATTACTTAGTAGAACTCATTGTTTTAAAAGTATAAAGTTTTTAAATAAATGAGAGTTTGAGGGCTTTATTAAGGCAGAATAGGGACATTCTCAATGTCATACAAATATAAATGAGGTCTCTTTTATAAAAAAAATTCCTCTCTTAAACAAATGTTATACAATATTTTTTTCAGTATGTGAACACAGTATTTAGAGAAAATGAATTAATTCATTTTATTGGTACTATACTAACTATATATATATATATTTTAAATATATGAGAGATTTCATATTCTAGAATTGCATTTTTGCTAACTGGTTAGTTTAGTTTGTATATATTTTAGGGTAAACATTTATTTTGTATAAAGTCGGGCAAAATTTGAGTTCTATAGTTACTTGATAACAAACTGAGACCTTTTAAAAGGAAGTTTCGTGTGATATGACTTGAGGTTGAAACTAAGTCACTCACTAGAAATACCCACTGGAACCAGCATTATCATGATCACTCCATCCAACAATAAAATAACTGAGTGGACATTTTTTCCAAAGAAGACACACACATGGCCAGCAGGCACATGAAAAGGTGTTCAATATCAGTAATTATCAGGGAAATGCAAATCAAAACCACAATGAGATATCACCTTACACCTGTTAGTATGGCTGTCATCAAAAAGACAAGAAACGAAAAATGCTGGTGAGGATGTGAAGAAAAGGGAACCTTTGGTGAGAATGTAAATGGCACAGCTACTATGGAAAACAGTATGGAGATTCCTCAAAATATTAAAAATAGAACTACCATATGATCTAGCAATTCTACTTTGGGGTATATATTCAAAGGAAATGAAAACAGGAGCCCCAAGAGCTATCTGTACTCCCATGTTCATTGTAGCATCATTCACAAGAGCCAAGATATAGAATCAACATAACTGTCCATCAATAGATAAAGATGTGTTTATACACACACACACACACCACTAGAATATTATTCTTCCACAAGAAAGAAGGAAGTCCTACTATTTGTGACAATAGGGATGGACTTTGAGGTCATTATGCTAAGTGAAATATGCCAGATAGAGACAAATAATGCATGGTATCCCTTTTATGTAGAATCTAAAACAAACAAACAAACAAAAAGGTCAAATTCAAGAACAGACAGCAGGAAAGTAGTTGCTAGGGGCTTGGAGGTGTGGGAAATAGGGAGAGGTTGGTAAAAGGATATAAATTTTGAGCTATAAGATGAGTAAGTTCTGAGGATCTAATGTAAAACATGGTGACTGTAGTTGATAACACTGTATTGTAAAATTGAAAGTTACTAAGAGAGTAGAACTTAAAAGTTCTCACCAAAAATAAGAGAAAAATATAAATACGTGAGGTGATGAATGTGTTAATTAACTGCATTGGAGGAGACCTTTCACAATGTGTACATCTATCAAATCAAAACTGTGTACATTTAAAATATCTTACAATTTTGTCAATTATACCTTAATAAAGCTGAAAAAATAGAAAATGCAATTGACATTTACTTAAGCATAGTACTCTTCGCTATAACTTGGGTACATTGTATATTTAAATGTATTTAAATGAATTTAAAGAATATCTCAAACTGTTTATGAAGCAGTTGTGCAATCTAGTGTGTGTGTGCATGAACGTTTATGTGTGTTTAATTTTCTTAAGGAGAAAAGCAGTTCTTTTACAAAGCACTAAAATATGCAAGCAAGTAACCTCAGACCTAAACAATTGGGATGTTTGTAATAAAACTTGTGCAGTAGATTTCTAGAAATGTTTTACTCATTTTTTTAATGAATACGTATGTTTTGGGAGAACAGTATATGCACTGTTGCAAATGTTAGACTTCTTCCTGTAACCCTGAATTGGTGCTGATGCATTCATATACCTAATCAGTCCATGCAATGCCTATATAAACATTTAAATGATTGATAATTTTGATACGTTGTCGACATCGTATATATTTATGTGTACAACTGCTTTCACATTTAAAATAAATCACCCATTCAAAATAAATTAGTTAAATTCAGTATCTGGCACATTCATTCTGGAAAAAGCCAAACCAGTTTTCCAGTGTTACATATTAAAATACCTAAGGATATACCAGTGTACTGACTTAAAAAAATCAGGCACTTAAAAAAATCCTGCTATCATTCTAATTTTACAATAAAGGAAATAATTTTTACTGTTTGCAATTTCCCTCATGGTTTTCCTTGGGATGAAAGCCCAAAGGTCAAAAATGTTCCCTAACACTGAGTTATTCTATAAACGACGCTCTCAAGTCACCCTCCTGCCCCTTCTCTTTGTCAGCAGAAATAACTGCTGGTCGCTTTCATGCAGTCAATGCTGAATTTTGACAAGGAGGCAAATGATGCAAAGCCAACACATGCCAGAAGAATAATGCAAGAAATCTCACCTCAAACTGAGAGCACACAGTCAAGCAGTGGCAATGGGAGAGCTGACTCTAATCTTGATTTTGATAATCTCCCTCAGGTTTCAAAGCATGACTAAAAATAATTCATTCTTTTCCATAAACTGACCTTGTGAACAAGTTACACAGATGATTATCAACCAAAATAGATATTTTGAGTTTTAACACTTTTCCTCCTCCTCTTTCTTTTAGTTGTTTTTCTTTATTCTAGTAGCTTCTATAATGTTCCAAACTGTTGAAGTCTGTTTTTGTGTATGCAGATTATTAGTAAACCAGCTCTTCATTACTGCACATAGTTAAACAATCATGGTATTAAAAATAAATATACAAATATAGCAACAATTTTTTACAGAGCTTGCTAAATTTCAGGTGTTGTGCTAAGGACTTTACATATATATATATAATCCCTTTCACAACAACCCTATGAAGTATTTTTTAAATTTTATTTTATACTTTATTCTGTAACCAAACTATGATGTATTATAATCTCCATTGAGCAGACAAAGAGATTAAAAGTGAAAAAAAATTGTCTCATAATTCACAACCAATAAGTGGAAGAGCTTTTCCTTTTCCCAGTCATATCTAAGGCTGAAGGCTGTTCTTTACCACTATGTTCCTCTGCGTCCTAATAAAAGGCACTTTTGTCACTTGAGGGCTCTAAGAAACATCTATTTTAGAACTAAATATTAGAGGACAAGAATATTTGTGTTTTACTTTAAGTATTTTGTAGGGTACTTCATATGAGTGATAAGGATTTTGTTGTTTACAAACTACAAGATGATTAAAGAATTAAAGAATTCCTAGTGGGTAGAGAAAATCCTGGGGCCCCAAAGTAATTTTCTCCTCAGGAGAACCTGAGTTCTCACCAGCTGTTTATACCACTACTTCATTTCCTCTAAAGACCAAACTTCGGCCTTCTTCTTCAGAAAAGTCTTTGCGTTGCCTTCTACTGGTTTAGAATACACAATCTGAGTCAAAATAGATTACATTTCGGGGTGAAAATATGAATGTGGTATCTACATTATGCTGAATGAGCCATTGTTAAGGGAAACAATAAATAAATTAGCTTGTGCCATATAATACCTATCATCCACTTATTAATTTCAGATATGATGATATTAGTCCTTTTAATACAAAATTAGATTCTGTTGTCTTTTCAGATCAAAGTAAGTGAACATAAAAGGTTGAAGAATAAAATCTATGAGGAAAAGTTAAAAATGTAGGGTTATATAAAATTAGAGAAGACAAAGCTGTTAATGCAAGACCCTAGCTTATAAATAATTATTTCAAGGAGAATAGAACAAGAGATCTATACAGTAATACTACAATAAGAATGTTGATATTACACAAAAGAAAAAACTTCTCTATTGTAAAGGGAATTGGGCTCTGAAAGAAATTTATGAAATTTCCAATAGGGAGATTTAAAAAATATTAAGATCTTACAGAATCATCTCTGCTGAATAGTTTAATTGCTTAAGGCAAAGGAACTAGGACATATTACTTGAAGTTGCTGAATTTATGCTTTGAGATCTGATTATTCATAATCATGGAAAGGCCATATTAGTCAGTGGTACATTATTGGTACAGTATTCAAATCAGCATTATTTCCATAAAACATTTAACTACTGATTAAAATAAATTTAGACACACTTTCCTGAGTACCATTTTTATGTTGGTTCTAAAGTAGAATATTTTTTATTTGCTTAATAAATATTAACATATTGAGGAAAGTGGTTTTCAAAAAATTTTTGAGCCAAGTTAAACAAAGAAGTGACAACATTTCTTTTTACATTTTCCAAAGGTACTTAACATTTTGGGGGATGTCTTCAAAATCTAGAATATTCCAGCCCACATTCCAGGAAATTCTTTGGCAGTATTCAAATTATGAGCCTCAGGCACCAAATAACTCAGTAAAAATATTGTGTCTCACTCATCGTGTAGACATGTGAATGTTTTTGAACTGTATTCATTTTGTCAGATCCCAGATACTTTGAAATGGTCATAAGTAATATTTAACCAAAGCAAGTGTGTTGAAAGGCATTAATCTTTAAGGTGGTTTAGAGAGACTGCAGAGAGATATTACATAGCTAGAACATTTAGGTATGTAAATGTATATACATTCATTTATACACACACATACACACACATACACATATACATATAATTTTAATCACAATTTTGGTAGATGTTCCTATACAAAAAAGCTCTCTTTTTTCTTTCTTTTGTCACATTTGGAAGTCAAGAGTAATTAGAGATAGTTTTGTAAATTTTGTAATGACCTTACATTCTTTCTAATAGTAACTGTTGACATTTACAATAATACGAAGATTGGAAGGTCATCATTTTAGGGAATTATAAATGGCTAAAAGAATACTAAAATTATTATTTTAGGGTTGGAAAATTTGACATTTATTCACGCTCCTCAAAAAAAGGAACCCAAACTAGGGTTTTATTGAGCATTGAGAATATCAAAGGTAAATTCTTGTTCTGCTCTTAACTAGTTCTGTATAACTGAAGTCATTAAATTGCTTAGGACTCTTTATCTGCAAATTGAGGGAAATGGGCATTATAGGGCCCTTTACCACTTATATCTATATCATTCTTCACCTCTGTTTTTTTCTAAACTACCTCTTATCTTTCCCCAAAAGTGGGGAGCAACACCCACTAAAATGTTGGTTATTCCAGTTGTACAGGGTTCATTAGTTAGTCGAAAGTTACGCTTAGGAAGATTAAGACATGCTTCTGTCAAAAATATGTGATACTGTTTGGACAGAGCTTTCACATTCTACAAATTGCTGTAAAATGTGTTATCTCACAAGGAGACAACCCACAGGCTGTGCAGTTAGGGTTAGGCTTGAGCAAATGACTGAAGGAGGGGTTGCCCTTTGGTTCTTATTAAATGACCTTCATATCTTCAGGAAGTGAGGAGAGACCATGGAATGTGTGTCAGAGGAGTGATGGCGGTGTGCTCGTCTTGGTTCTGAGAAGAAAGTATATTGATGTAAATCCCATAGTGAATACCAGTGATTAAAATGACAGTGTTTATACATAGCCCTTACTTCTGAAAGAAGGATATTTTTGTCAGAAGTGTGGCAGCTTTGAACACGATATAAACTGAATACTTGGATCAAAGTAAATGGTATGGTAATTTTTACCTTGAGTGCAAGGAAAAAAGAGTGAGTGGTTATTTGGTTTTGGATATATTTGAAGATCCAGATCTGTTATCATGTCTCTGGAGTTGGAATTGATAATAAGGTGAGAACTAGCCAACATATCTAGTCAGGACAAATTTTAAATTCCAGCAACATGATATAAAGTGATGGGAAATGTAAACCATGGCAGCTGATGTTCTGTCATCTGTATTTCTCTTTACTTTCTCCTCTCTTCCCTAATGGCACAAACTATTTGATGCATACTTATCTACAGTTAAATGGCAAAAAAAAGGGGAAATTAATAGACATGCATTTAGAAAACATGTAGGTAGAGAGGGTGGGTATTTTTTTTTATTGGAATGACTCCATGGTAGTGTCAGGACTAACAATCAAACCCCGACATTTTTATAGGACCCAACAATAAGACGGCCAAAACAATTATAAAATAGAAATCCACTGAAAGGATCCCTCTGAAACGTGGTACGCATTACCACCTATCACCCCTCATTTCTTACCTGATTTTGCTTACATTTCATTTTCAATACCTTGTGCCTTTAAATTCATTTCCCAGATATTTCTGTTTCCTTCCTCCTGTTCCAATGCAAATTTTTAAATATCATGTGCAGCATTTCTTGTGCCATCTTTTCAAAAAACTTTTTAAGATTATCTGATTAGCTGTCATGTGTTAATATGGTCATGGAATAAAAAAACAATGCCTGGCTCATGTAAGCATGAAGTAATTTTGGATGAATGAATATATAGAGCAATGTATAATGTAACATATAAACATTGTATATTAATATGTGTTCCCTTGGACACAGTAGCTTAATCTGAGATTTTAAAGTGGATGAGAGGAAGATTTTCTGGACAGTAGAGATTTTAGAGTATGTGAAATCAGCATGAGGCAAGCCACCTTCCCACTTATGTATATGTCAAAGACATTTATACACCCTCATTTACTCTAGGAAGGGGGAAGTAAGCTACAAAGGGATTTTTGTTTCACTGAAAGAAAAGTGTAAGTCTGATAACAAGTCTTGCTAAATATTCCAACAGATTGCTAAAGAAAGCATAATTGGAATCTTTTCTGAAGGTCTTTCTAATTGACCTATCCCTGATAACTTTTATGCAAACTTTCTTAGAGACAAAGCAAAGAAGAGGTGAAGGATGAAGCATATTACATATTTGAAGACTGGAGTTCATATACAACAGTTAATAGATACAATTCATAAAGTTACTTTTACTTCTTTTAAAAAATTTTATTTTATATTGGAGTACAGTTGATTAACAATGTTGTATTAGTTTCAAGTATAAGCAAAGTGATTCAGTTGTACATGTACATGCATCTATTATTTTTCAAATTATTTTCCCATTTAGGTTATTACAGAATATTGAGCAGAGTTCCCTGTGCTATACAGTAGGTCCTTGCTGGTTATCTATTTTACATATAGCAGTGTGTACATGTCAATTCTGAACTCCCAGTCTATCCCTCCCTGCCACCTTCCCACCTGGTAACCATAAGTTAGTTCTCTAGGTCTGTGAGTCTGTTTGTTTTGTAAATAAGTTCATTTGCATCATTATTTTTAGATTCTGCCTGTAAGCAATATCATGGTATTTGTTTTTCTCTGTCTCACTTACTCCACTTAGTATGATAATCTCCAGGTCCATCCATGTTGCTGCAAATGACTTTATTTCATTCTGTTTAATGGCTCAGTAGTATTCCATTGTATCTATGTACCACATCTTCTTTATCCATTCCTCTGTCGATGGACATTTAGGTTGCTTACATGTCTTGGCTATTGTAAACAGTGCTGCAATGAACATTGGGGTGCATATATCTTTTTGAACCATGTTTTTCTCCAGAAATACGCCCAGGAGTGGGATTGCTGGATCATATGGTGGGTCTATTTTTAGTTTTTGTTTTACTATTTTAATTTTATTGGAGTATAGTTGATTTACAATGTTGTATTAGTTTCAGGTATACAGCAAAGTGATTCAGTTATACATATACATATATTCACTCTTTTTTAGATTATTTTCTCATATAGGTTATCATAGAATATTGGGTAGAGTTCCCCGTGCTATAAAGTAGATTCCCATCAGTCATCTATCTTATGATATAGTAGTAAGCGTGTGTTCATCCCAAGTTCCTGATTTATCCCCCCCACACACACTACGTTTACCCTTTGGTAACCATAAGTTTGTTTTCTATATCTATAAGTGTGCTTCTGTTTTGTAAATATGTTCGTTTGTATCATTAAAAAAAAAGTTAGTTCCATATGTGAGCAACATCCGTACTGTTCTGTATAGTGGCAGTACCAATTTACATTTCCACCAAGAGTGTGGGAGGGTTCCCTTTCCTCCACACCCTCTCCAGAATTTATTTTTGATGATGGGCATTCTGACTGGTATGAGGTGATATCTCATTGTAGTTTTGATTCACATTTCTCTAATAATTAGCAATGTTGATCATCTTTTCATGAGCCTCTTGGCCATCTGTATATCTTCTTTGGAGAAATGTCTATTTAGGTGTTCTTCCAATTTTTTGATTGGGTTATTTGATTTTTTTATATTAAGCCATATGTGGTGTTTGTAAATGTTGGAGATTAATCCCTTGTCAGTCACATTGTTTGCAAATATATATTCTCCCATTCTGTGGGTTGTCTTCTCGTTTTGTTTATGGTTTCCTTTGCTATGCAAAAGCTTTTGAGTTTAATTAGGTTCCATTTGTTTATTTTTGTTTTTATTTTCATTACTCTAGGAGATGGATTGAAATAGATACTGCTGCAATTTATGTCAAAGAGTTTTCTTCCTATGTTTTCCTCTAGGAGTTTTATAGTATCCAGTCTTACATTTAGGTCTTTTATCCATTTTGAGTTTATTTTTGTGTATGGTGTTAAAAAATGTTCTAATTTCATTTTTTGCACGTAGCTGTCCAGTTTTCCCAGCACCAATTATTGAAGAGACTGCCTTTCCTCCATTTTATAGTCCTGTCTCTTTTGCCGTAGATTAATTGATCATAGGTGCGTGGGTTTATTTCTGAGCTTTCTATCCTGTTCCATTGATCTATATTTCTGTTTTTGTGCCAGAACCATACTATTTTAATGATTAGCTTTGTAGTATAGTCTGAAGTCAGGGAGCCTGATTCCTCCAGCTCAGCTTTTCTTTCTCAGGATTGCTTTGGCTATTCGGGGTCTTTTGTGTTTTCATACAAATTTTAAAATTATTTGCTCTACTTGTGTGAAAAATTCCATTGGTAATTTGATAGAGATTGCATTGACTCTGTAGATTGCCTTGGGTAGTATAGTCATTTTGAGAATATTGAGTGTTCCAATCCAAGAACATGGTATATTTTTCCATCTTGTGTCATCTTCAATTTCTTTCATCAGCATCTTACAGTTTTTGGAGTACAGGTCTTTTGCCTCCTTAGGTAGGTTTATTTCTAGGTATTTTATTCTTTTTGATGTGATTATTATAAATGAGATTGTTTCTTTAATTTCTCTTTCTGCTCTTTCACTGTTAGTGTGTAGAAATGCAACAGACTTCTGTGTATTAATTTTGTATCCTGCAACTTTACCAAACTCATTGATGATCTCTAGTTGTTTTCTGGTAGCATCTTTAGGATTTTTCTATGTATAGTATCATGTTATCTGCAGTGACAGTTTTACTTTTCCAATTTGTATTTTTTTAATTTCTTTTTCTTCTCTGATTGCTGTGGCTAGAACTTCCAAAACTATGTTGAATAAAAGTGGTGAGAGTGGACATCCTTGTCTTGTTCCTAATCTTATAGAGAATGCTTTCACCTTTTCTCCATTGCATATAATGTTAGATGTAGGTTTCTCATATATGGCCTTTATTATGTTGAGGTAGGTTCTCTCTATGCCCACTTTCTGGAGAATTTTTATCATAAAGGTGTTGAATTTTGTCAAAAGCTTTTTCTGCATCTATTGAGACGATCATATGGTTTTTATTCTACAATTGGTTATTGTGGTGTATCACACTGATTGATTTGCAGATATTGAAAGATTCTTGCATCCCTGGGATAAATCCCACTTGTTCATGGTGTATGATCCTTTTAAGTTATTGTTGGATTCAGTTTACTTGTACTTTGTTGAGGATTTTTACGTCTATGTTCATCAGTGATATTGGCCTGTAATTTTATTTTGTGGTATCTTTGTCTGGTTTTGATATCAGGGTGATGGTGGCCTCAACAAATGAGTTTGGGAGTAGTCTTTCCCATGCAATTTTCTGTAAGAGTTTCCGAAGGATAGGTATTAACTCTTCTCTAAATGTTTGACAGAATTCACCTAACTGGTCCTGGACTTTTGTTTGTTGGGAGTTTTTAAATCACAGTTTCAATTTCAGTACTTGTTATTGGTCTGTTTATATTTTCTATTTCTTCCTGGTTCTGTCTTGGGAGATTGTACTTTTCTATGAATTTGTCCATTTTTTCTAGGTTGTCCTTTTTATTGGCGTGTAGTTTTGCTTTTAAATAGTAATCTCTCATGATCCTTTGTATTTCTGTGTTGTCCATTGTACCTTCTTCTTTTTCATTTCTAATTTTATTGATCTGAGCCCTCTTCCTTTTCTTCTTGATGATTCTGGCTAAAGGTTTATCAATTAAAAAAAAAATCTTTTCAAAGAACTAGCTTTTAGTTTCATTGATCTTTTCTATTGTTTTCTTCACCTCTATTTCATTTATTTCTGCTCTGATCTTTATGACTTATTTCCTTCTACTAACTCGGGGTTTGTTTGTTCTTTCTCTAGTTGCTTTAGGTGTAAAGTTAGGTTGTTTATCTGAGACTTTTCTTGTTTCCTGATGTAAGATTGTATTGCTATATACTTTTCTTTTAGAACTCTTTGTGCCACAACCCATAGGTTTCTGATTGTTGTGCTTTCCTCTTCATTTGTCTCTAGGTATTTTTTGATTTCCTCTTTGATTTCTTCAGTGATTCATTGGTTGTTTAGTAGCATATTGTTTAGCTTCTGCATGTTTTGTGTTTTTTAGAGTTTTTTTTCTTGAAGTTGATTTCTAATCTCATAGCATTGTGGTCAGAAAAGATGTTTAATATGATTTCAATTTTGTTAAGTTTACTGAGACTCTGTGGCCCAGCATGTGATCAATCCTGGAGAATGTTCCATGTGCACTTGAGAAGAATGTGTATTCTGCTGCTTTTGGATGGAATGCTCTATAAATATCAATTAATTCCATCTGGTCTAACGTGTCATTAAGGGCTGTGTTTCCTTATTCATTTTCTGTTTGGATGATTTGTTCATTGATGAAAGTGGGGTGTTAAAGTCCCTCACTATTATTGTGTCACTCTCCATTTCTCCTTTTATGGTTGCTGGTGTTTGCCTTATATATTGGAGTGCTCCTATGTTGAGTGCATTTATGTTTACAATTGTTATGTCTTCTTGGATTGATCCTTTGATCAATATGTAGTGTCCTTCTTGTCTCCTGTGACAGTCTTTATTTTAAAGTCTATTTTGTCTGATATGAGTATTGCTACTCCAGCTTTCTTTTGATTTCCCTTTGCATGGAATACCTTTTTTCATCCCCTCACTTTCAGTCTATATGTATCCCTAGACCTGAAGTTTTTAGAGTTTTCTTGTGGCAATATGTATTTATAATTAAATTATTGTCAGTTTAATTTTTGAGTGTTTGGTATTTTGGTTTAATAGCCATCTGACCATAAATTGGAAATATTTCAATACCATGAAAAGGAAAATTTGCCACAGCCTAATCCAAAAGTTAGGTTTTTCCTTTGTAAAAATTGAAAATTGCAGCAAGGGAATCATATTTCATATCTAGTATGAAATTTAAATATTAAATTAAAAACAGATATGAAAATTCCACAAACAGCTGAGATAATATTCCAGTCTGAATACCTTGTATTTTTATATCCTGAGAAATAAATTTGCTTGAATTACAGTGTAGGTTATCATCACAAAAGGCAAACTAATTTTCCCTTCTCAAATACTCCAGAAAATCTTCAACAGGGAGAATTGAGGATTCCTTTCAATTTCCAGGAAGAAAAAAATGGAAACCAAAAGAGCACTGTATTCTGTCTGCATCAATTTAGTAAAATTATGAAAAAGCAGAGAAAGTGCCTGCCTTTGCTGACTATTGTGTCCTGCAAATTGCTGACTACCTTTCATATTATGATGCTCAACAAATATCCATAAACTCTGTCTGATATTGGAATTTGATAGAACCACAAAACTATGCTTAGGCTCATGGGTCCAGTTTTCCCAGGGGGGAGATTTTCTCCTCAGTACTGTTGTGAATGCCAAGTCCAACACACATGGAGCAGCATGGCTTGCTGGTGCTGAGTGATATACTGGTGTTTAGGGGTAGGAATTTAGTACTGAGAGTTATTGAGAGATGGGGAGAAAGGTGAGGAGTGAAGAAGGAAGGAACTAATACTATGCATTCCATAGTCTAGACTGTATCTTTCTATCACATTTAATGCCTAGCACTTAGTAGTTACTCTACAATTTTTTTAGAAACATTGGTTGAACTTTCAAAACATTTTCACGTCATTGAAAATTGAGATAGATTTTATTTTCTCCTTCCTTTAAGAGATGGAAGAGCTGAGCTCAAAAGCATAAATGGCTTATGTAAATTTATACAATTAGTGAGTGACAGAACATGATTCAAGGTGAGATTTGTTGGATCCTCAAACCTATCTTCTTTTGGTACCCCCTAAGGAAGGCAAACTATTTGCATAAGAAACAAAAGAGAAAATATAGCAGTTGAAAGAATAAAAGATGCATTGTCATGTAATTATTGAACTGGAAGGACTCTTATGTGTTTGAATTGCCTTATTTTAAAGATGAGAAAATACATCAAGAAACAGGTTAATAAACAGGTTAATTAAGAAACAGGCTAATAAGGTTAATAAATCAAGAAACAGGATAATGAGTCAAAAGTACAATAACAGAAGGTCTTCATATTTTAAGTGATCACAAATCAATAGAAGGCTGAAATTCTTTGTTGAGTTCTACAATTATGTTTTTGAAGACAGGTTTTACATTTAGCGAGTAAATCGACATTCATTATTATTCGCCTTGATATTTTGATCCTCTAATCAGAAACCAAGATAGAAAGCTTTAGAAAAGTTCTCAGTGTCATCACTGTCAAAAATGTGGTCACCATTCTTTGAAATGTATTCATATTTCTTTTTCATCTATTATGTGGTCAACTTTTGTTCAGGTTCCATGCATGCTTTAAAAAAAGCATATATTTTATATTTGTGGAATTCAGGTTTCTCTATTTATTAGAGGATGTTGTTGCTGGTTTTTAATTTCACATTGTCTGTATCCTTGTAGACCTTTTTTTCTACGTTTTGTCATCAGCTGAGAGAGATATTTTGACATGTCCCTATATTTCCTTGTAATTTTTCATGATTTTTAAAAACATTTATCTATGGTTTTAGGTGCACACAAATTCAAAATTGGTATATGTTCTCACTGGCCTCTTCCTTTATCTTATTATGTAATACCCCTTCTTTTCCTTTCTAGTGTTTTATATTTAAATTCAATATCAAAGTATACATTTATTTCTCATGCTTGTCAGCAATAGATATGCACTTTTAATCAAAAACCTCATGTCATTCTTTACATCTGGAAAATTCTCAATCATTCTTAAAATATTATTTCTACCATCCAATGTTTTCTCTCCTATTAAACATATTGTGGCAGTTCTAACCTGTTTTCTATGTTTAAAATTTTTATTTCATTTAAAAATTTAAAAAACTTTCATTAAAAAAATTTACTGTATCCTACATTACTCATTTATTATTTTACTACTATTTTCCTTTGACTGATTTAAGATCAATTTAATTGTACGCATTTAATTTTGTTTTCATTTTAATAATTACATTTTTTAATTTCCTAGTTTCCTAAGGGAATTGTTTTGGTCCACTTCCTCTTGGTTCATATATATCTATTTTTTGTTTCAAAATGTATCTTTTTTTTTTTTGCGGTACGTGGGCCTCTCACTGTTGTGGCCTCTCCCGCTGTGGAGCACAGGCTCTGGATGCGCAGGCCCAGCAGCCATGGCTCACGGGTCCAGCTGCTCCGCAGCATGTGGGATCTTCCTGGACTGGGGCATGAACCTGCGTCCCCTGCATCGGCAGGCAAACTCTCAACCACTGCGCCACCAGGGAAGCCCTAAAATTTATCATTTTTAAAGCAATGTGTTATTAATTTTATACTTTTGGGTCATAACTTTCATATTTTAAAGACAGTTTCTAATTACTCTTCCATTTTGACAGTGAATTTATTTTTCAACTGGTGATTTTGTTGGTCATTTTTCTTTTAACTTTTCTTCTGCCATTGGGAGTATTATTGTAGGGAGCTTATGTTGAATTCAGTATTCCCTCTGCTTCAAGTCCAATAATCAGTTCCAAATTGTTCACCAAGGGCTCCTTTCCTTACATAAATTTGATAAAAGATTAATTTGGAGCAAGTTCCATCCAGGTGGCTTTTCATGCTTTCTTCAAGTATATTTACCTGTGTAGAAGCTGAAGTTCCAGTCAGCTGGGCAGCTGTGTTCAGGCTTTTTCCAGTTAACAGTGAGGTTCTTTGGCTACCCATGTAGAACAGTGAGTCTGCCTGTACTCCTGCGCCATGCTCATGGTTCTTGTTTTCCTGACTACCTCACAAATAACTCTTCTTGCTTTTTATTTTTTATTGAAGTATAGTTGACTTACAGTATTAGTTGCAGGTGTACAACATAGTGATTCAATATTTTTATAGATTATGCACTATACAAAATTATTACAATGTTACTGGCTATACTCCCTGTGCTGCGCATTACATCCCTGTGACTTATTTTATAACTGTTAGTTTTTACCTCTTACTCCCCTTCACCTATTTTGCATCCTTCTGGCAACTGCCAGAATCTGTTTCAGTTTTGTCATACTTGCTCTTTTGTTTTTCAGATTTCACATATAAATGAAAACACAAAATATTTGTCTTTCTCAGACTTATTTCACTAAATGAAATAACTCTTCATACTTCTGGATCAAAATGCTAGAGGATTGAAGCTTAATGTCAGAGTTCTCACAACTCTGGGTTTTTGTTCCTTTTCCGATCCAGAGAGTATTACTTTGTTTTTGAGTCTGGCTACATTTGGTATTTATTATTTATTTATTTTATTTTATAATTTCTGTACTGTGTTTGGAGTGGATGTGGAAGTTCAAAGCATAAATTCAAAGCACTATTTTACAACAATAGTTTACCAAAAGTTTCACATAATTCTCTATACTACTGCCAATATTATATTTCTAACAATCAGATTCAACTTTATCTCTGCTCTGTTTAAACACTTCCACTGGCTCTTTCATCTCAATATATGTCAGTCTCCTTTGGGCAGCATTTAAGTTCGCTGACATTCCCAAGCAAGACCTAATCTATTTGTCTAATCATCTCCTACTATACCTCTCTGACTCCTTAGCCACAGAAAAACTACATTATCCAAGCAGGTCCACCTGCCAAAATCATACACATATTTCAGTCCAAATATTTCATCCAAATAAAAAAAACTTTGAAAGGTCACTGGAATTAAATAATGCCCATGCCTTTATTCAGCACTTTCTATATCCTGCATTTTATTATAATCCACTATATTTCTTTTCATCATGGGATTATAATGTCCTTCATGTGAAAAGCCATGGTTTATTTGTGTAAACATTTTATATAATCATTATAGGTCAATTGACCAAATTACTGAAATTTGGAATCAGCTCTACCAATTTCTAATACATATTCCAATTCAGTATTACAACATTCATCACTGGGGAATATTTACTCTCCATATTTTGAGAAAGATTGATTTTTTGAGTAACTGAGACCTAGGAAGCACATGTAATCTCAGCAATGAAAACTCATACTTATACAAAACTTCTCATGTACCAGATTCTGTGTGAGCACTTAACATGATAACTTCTTTCATCCATGCAACAACCCTATAAGGCAAGTACTATTAGTGTTCCCATTTTACAGATGAAGAAACAGTCATGGAGGCTGGTAATGCACAGAGAAGTGTTGTCTGAAGTTACATAGCTAATAAACTGCAGGCTGGGTCTTGCACAGAGGCAGTCTTTCTCCTGGGTCTATGCTCTTAGCCACCATATCTTACCAACTCTCAATATACATTTGTGACCTCTTAATGGACTAAACAAATGACTGGTGGAAAGATCACTTCACATGGCTTTCAACAAACAAACCAAACAACTATGTGATGGATTCCTTGATTGATTGTATATTCCATGGAGAACTGAAGTTAATGATTTTATCCTGCCATGATAATTTCAACTCCATAGATGTGACATGAGCTCTTTTCTTTCTCTTATAAATGTTCGTGGTTGCATGACTTAAAAAGATTAATTTTCTCAGCTACCTTCTTCTGTATGAAAAAAAAAACTTCAAAAACAAGCACTAACTTAACAATTTGGGTAGAGGGATATGGAAAATAAGTTAATGGTTCTCATTCCTCCATGCCCTATGTTTAACCATATAAAAATGATGAGAAAGGCTGTATTTTCTGGAGGATCACTTCACATGTTTTCAGACAGGAGAAGAGAGGGGAATTAGACATTAAATATATAAATGATTTAATAAGGTTTTTAACAATTTCTGTTACACATTTATATTTGGATAATATTTGTTTGGGCTTGTTGCCTGCAAGAATATATGCTTCTAGAAAGTGATCAATTCTTTCAACACTAAAGGTATCCTGATGTATTTTAAGAGCCCTAGGTAAGTTTTTCATATTTTAGTTTGACTTGTGAAAGCATCATCATCTGTTGATCCATTGCTCAAGGGAGATAAATATAATCTCCAGTTTCCTTCTACATTGAGTGGCTAGAAGAATTACAATGGCTTGGCCTTTGCTAAGTGTTTTTAAAAGTAAACCACACAAGAGTATGACATTTACTCTTGTCTTAATATTGATGGAAAGATTACCAAAGAATGTCACAGATGAAGTGACCTTTTAGATAGACTGTATTATCAACCCATTCATTAATATTATGCAAAAATCAGACTTCTGAATGCAGTGAATCTTCTCACATCTATGAGTTTAATGATTAGTCATGCTCTCTTTGGTAGTTTTTATCATGGCTAAGCTTACCAGTCTTGTGGCAGAACAACTTTCTTCATAAACATTAGCCAAATTATTACATAATAGATACTCACTTAAAAGCTGGGAGCAAGACATACCCGCTAATTATAGCAGTGATTTCATTCACTCAAATTTATGGTGACATTGGTTCTGTCTCTAAGTGTAAACCAACCTACTTGTTTGATTTTCTTTTGACTGAAGGGAACTCACGGAATTGACCAAGCATTTCAAACCAAATTGTCAATGATTCTTTGCTGTTGGAACAGTTGATGTTTCCCATGAAACACCCTTGTGCATTTCTTTGCTTTTGGGTAAAAGGAATTTAATTATAGCTTTGTCCTAAATTCTCTGTTCTTTTAAAAATAACTCCTCTTTCATTAGAGATATTATACCAAGCATGTTTTAAAGATCTGGCTTTAACTACTAAAAGGAATGATCTTTTCCAGTTACATTTAAGCAGAAGTAAAGTATGTTTCTAGTACATTTTCTTTCTTAAAATTAAAATTTTCCCTATATGACACATTCTAAGCTGAATTCTGAGTTCACTCTTTTCTCTCTCTGAAGAGCCAATATTGTAGCCTCTTTTCATTTTAAGATGTCATATGGCATCACCTTTAATTTCAACAGGGAAGTAGACATAGGGGCAAAACAAATACAAAATAAGGAAGCCCAAAGTTTGAGAAAATATCTAAGTTTCACTATTGTTTTTGGCTTATAGCATCTAATTTCTCTGCTAAATGGCACCAGAAAATGTTGATGGATTTTGGCCCTTTTAATGGGAAGGGGAGGGTTATTAAATCATCCAACCCCTCATTTTTGGTACCTCTATCTGTAACAGTTTAGCTCTTAGAGCTTGAACAATCAAATCTAGGCTGTTTAAAAGCCCCTTTATTTAAAGTGAAGAGTTTAAAAATATGAGATTTTCAGTTCAGTGGTTCTCACATCACTGTGACTGACCATCCAGAGATCAGAATAGGGAAGATCTCCCATAGGACATTTCTTCCCAACATCAATGAACATTTTATTAAATCAATCAATAAATATGACCTGCTAAATGCAATCAAAATGTTCAGTAGTCTAATGTAGCAGATGAATAACATTGTATAATCAATTGATAATGGTATCTAATAGGTCTGGAGAGAAGCATGAGAGAGGAGAGGGGGTGACTGGAAATCTTCCTGGAGCAGGTGATACCTGAAGCATGCTTTGGAATTTACCAGCTAGAAAATGGGAGGAGGGGGCAGTTTGTGCAGAAAGAAGAGGGATATAAACCAGCATGAATTCTTTGATATAATGATAACTGAACAGTAGAACTGTTTGGTAGCTAATATATAAAATATATGGAATAATTGAAATAATATTACTAAGATGTTAGTGCCATATTGAGGCTCATTGATAATCTGGTTTCCTAAAAGTATTCTGATGATACTGTGTTACTTTCTAAGCAAATATCTTGATTCTACTTTCTATCCTTTGCTAAATGGGGCCTCTGACTTCATCTCTAAAATTCAAGCTATGAATCACAGACATTCACAAGTAAGTCTAATATAAAGTCCATAATATTTTATGGTTATAGCAATGTCTGAAGCTCAGAGTTGCCTTTGATACCTTAGATTTTGGGTATGGTAACCAGAAACAAACCAGCCCTTAGTCACAGCAGAGTTAATAGGATATTGATTATATTCATGAAAAGTGAAAGAAAAAAAGAAAAGCAGTTTTTTATGTAGTATTTCACTATGATAAACGTGTTTGGCCACCTTAGGGTCTTTGAACATAATGTTCTCTCAAGTCACAATGATAGTGCCTCCTGTTGTCAGAAAGTCTTTCTCCTTTCACGTTCTTTAGGATTTAGTTCAAAACTCACCTATTCAGAACCTCCTCGGTGGGATGCCACAGTCCTTGTTCCTCATTGTCTTCACATCCCTGGACTTTCTTTATAGAACTTGCCATGATCTGCAATTACCTTGTTTGTTTATGTGCATCCTTATTCTGGAGTAGATGTCCCATAGATGCATGACCTATTCTCCTTTGTACATTAGTATATACCCAAGATACAGGCAGAAGTTCAATAAGGATTTGTGGAAGGAAGGAAGGAAGGAAAAAAAAAAAAAACTTGTTCAGAGTCGTAGGGAGATGAATGGTGATGGTAAATTTGTGATTCCTTTCCTTGCTTCCTTCCTCCCTCCCACCCTCCCTCTGTTCCTTTCTTCTTTCTTTCCTCCATTTATTCATTCATAGGTCAATGGGCCAGAGTGCCTTTCACACTGTATTCAATACATAATAATATTGCCCCTTAAAATTGTGTGGAAATTAATTTTATATGCATTATTTGTAATTATTTTGGCAATTAACTTGCTCTGCAGCTTCACAGCTGCTCAGTCTCAATTTCTAGTTGATCCTTGGCTGGCAGCAGCTACTAATGCTGTAGCTATGATACATTATCTCTGTTTATTGGTCACAGTTAATATTGTAAATATTTCTAAATGCCCAGGAGAATTTGCCATTTAAACAAAAATTTGTGTGAAGTTCTTAATAATATCATCTTTAGTTTATTTATTTTACATATCCTCACTTGCATTCATTGGTGATATTCAGCATGGAGCCTGAGAAATAGCAGTAGGAAGAGAAATGCTCTTCCCAATGTTAATTTTACAAATGGTTCCATTAACACTCAGTGCTTTCTTATTTATATATAAGAGCTGGAAACATTTATTTGGCACTGGCTATTCTGTACCATCTACGGTTCTACTAAACAAATCTATACAGAGAAACAGATAAAAATTATACTCTTCTGAGTGCCCATTATATTTGTGTGTATGACATTCAGATTTCTGGATGAGTGTGGTGCCATATGGTATGCACATTGTATTCATGAAGAAATTTTAAAGATTTAGAGAAAGTTATCAGATACCCAGAAAAATATTAATTTTTAAATTTACCACACTATCATGTAAGCTATATGACTCTTAAAAAAATAAAAAAAAAGGAAATACAGTTAGCCCTCCATGTTTGCAAGGTTCTGAGCCTTTGGATTCAAACCCCATGAATGGAAAATATTTGGAAAAAACAATTCCAGAAAGTTCCAAAAAGCAAAACTTGAATTTGCCACAAACTGGCAACTATTCACAGAGTATTTACATTGTATTTCCAACTCTTTACATAACAGTTACATTGTATCAGGTATTATAAGTAATCTAGAGATGATTTAAAGTATATGGGTGGGGTGTGAAGGTTACATGAAAATACTACTGCATTACATATAAGGGGCTTGAGCACCCATGGATTCTGGTCTCCTCAGGGGTCTTGGAAACAATCCCCCACAGATACCAGGGGGCAACTGTATACACAGAATAAAATTGTTTAGCAATAACTGTTTGTGAACTTTGGAAATGGAATGAATATATATAAATTCATATATTTACACATATATATGTGTTGAATATATATGTATATATATTCTGTAGATACTGTATTAGTTCTTTTTAAATAAAAAAGAACATTAAAAAAGAAGCACCATTTGTTATAGCAGCTAAAGTGTAAATTTCCAGAAATGCATTATGTTTATATAATCCCTTTATTGGCTTCCAGAATTCTGATTTGCCAAAGAAACTTGAAATGGACTTATCTTTTTCTCAGTTATTACGTTATTGTCTTGGTTAAATAACTCTGATGTAAGGAATATGTAGTTTTATTCATCATAGGTATTTAGTTAAGGAAACCCCTATCAAAATTGTCATAAACTTTTTGATGCGAAGATGTGTCTGTATGTGAGTGTGCATTTATATTAGGTTGTCTAATGTCAAGTGTCAATTCCCTTTACTTATGTAAGTTGTCTAAAAGAATGAAGATGCTGATTCATATAACGTGGATATACATGCTAAAATAAGTTAGTTCTTTTTTTTCAAAATCATGTTTTTTGCCAAATTAAAAAAAATTCCTTTAAAAGAAGGACCCGCTGTGGATAAAATAATTTCATTTTTAACTTAAGTGACTGACATTCTAAGACTGAATATATTTTCATGGTGTTTTTTGCTTGTTGTCATCTTGCTGGTGATTTAAAGACAATCATAATCAATATTTTCACAAGTGTGTTTTACATGGAGAGGCTTTGGATTTTCCAAGAGGGTAGAATCTGGAATCTAGATTCTGGACTAGAGTCTGGACTCAAGATTATAATGATATTTTCAGAAAACATCCCCCTGACTTTAAGCTAATGTGAATTATCTTTGATATTAAGTTTTATGAACTAACTGTTAGCAAAATCTCAGAAATAAACTAGAAATTATCACTTGGCGAGAGCACTTTGATGAAAATCGGGTACTGGAATACAATGGCATTAAATGAATTATGATTAATAAATACTTTGCTGATACAAATTTTGAATTATAAGGAATTTTGGCCAGGTAGATTTAAAGGATAATATTTAGTAACTATGTTTCCAGAAAAGTAAGTGAATGGAAGTTATACAGTAAACAGACTGGAATATAATGATCCACTTAATAGAGATACCACTATGTTAATTAATCCACCTTTAATAAAGGTGAAAATTTTGTAGCTTGGGGATATAAAAGAGATTGCTTAACTTTGTTCACTGATGACTTTCAACTGTCAACTTCCTAATTTTAAAATTAGTACAGAGGAGGTTATCTTCTGTAAAGAGATAGCTTACTAATACTTGTGTTTTGAAACACTTGGCATTACTATTTCTAAATACAATGAATAAATTAGTTATCTGATTTATGAATTTGTCATTAAATTTTAGTTAATTTGTATCATCTTTTGGAGACAAGTTACTTCTGGGTCAGCTGATAAATTAATATCTTGAACTTGTATATTTTTTATAAAGCCTTAGATCTCTTGTGATTCCATAAGACTTCACAGAAGAGTAGTTGTCATCCATATGTGGTAGGTTTAAAAAATAGATTGAATAGTAAAACCCATGACTGTTCCTACTCCAGAAGAGAAGGATCGTTGCTAATACAACCTGGGAAAAAAATGCAGAGTAAATGTTTTATTTTTTCCCTAGATAATACTCAAATTAGAAGTTGCTTTCTTCTAACTAAATTATCAGGCTAGTCCAGGTAACCTCTCCCAGCTTTAAAGCATAGTTGAGAAAGAGGAAGAGGGGGAGATAGAAAGAGGAGCATGGAGGGAGAAGGAGAGGAAAGGGGAGTTATTTATATATGAATACACACACACACACACACACACACAAACACGGAGAACAGTTACACTTTTATGTTCTAGTATTTCATAGTTGCAAAGGCAAATAAGTAGCAAAGATTAAAGGGCTTTTAAAATTATTGATCAAATTTTATACTTTGTAATTTTGAGTGACTGCAGATAGAGAAAAAACTGGCTACACTTAGTATAAAATACAAAATATATGAATACTGTTACCTTGTTTAAATTGACCTACAGGGAATGCAGATGAATATCAGTGGCAAAACTCAAAATAATCAAAGTAGAGGATGTGAATGAGACCAGAATAGACATGATTCCTTCCCCAAATCTTCCAGATCCACCAATTCCTTATTGGAGTGGGATTGGAACTAATATCGGGACAATATGCCTTTGGAGTTAATGCCACATGCATTAAGTACATGTCAGCAGTTTCATAAATAATATGTGATTCAGCCCATAATGTAGGCCAATCTAAATTAATATTTACTCTTAACAAAGAACCAAATTGAAATAACTTTCAAAGAATTGTTCTTCTGAGTCTGGTGGACACGAGCAGAGAGCAAATTGTGAACAGGTCATGTCAGCAGCACTTCTTAGAAAAATAATACCTTTAGAAGCCGGATTCGTGTCTAGAAATCCACACATTAAAAGCACACCATGAGATACAACCTCAAATAGTCAACAAGTGGAAGCATTCTTTATAAGACATATATAATATCATTAAGAAGCTGTCAGTAAAAAAATTATTAAAAATAAGTATTAACAAATAAGGCAGGTTATTTGAATTTGGACAAAATACTTGTGAAAATGTTTTGTGTTCGTATACATTCACCTTAATATATGACAGGAAAGTCTGCACTTTCAGTGTTGTGTTATGACCTTCAGGCGTTGTTTCATTCCCATGAAAATAATTTAAACATCCTAGTAGTTCAATAAATTTGCGACATCCTGTGGCCTCAAGGATCCATTAGCAGACATATTTTTGAGTGTACTCTTTCCAGAAAAACCTTGCTTAGTAACTCAAACTTTAAATTTTTATTCAGTGGTGGTGCTGAGCACTGTGATAAGTGCTACAGGTACAGAAAATCAAGGGCAGAATCCTTGTCCTGAAGTCATGTGGAGGTCAAGGGCAAAGGTAGGACATAAATAAATCTGTAAAGTTCTAAAAAAGAGGAATCTGTACTCTGGAGGGAAAAAGGAGGCAGCAGAGTGGCTGTGCCCCAGAGCGTCAGGGAAGAGCTAGTAAAAGAATAACCTTTGTGCGGGGCATTTACTGCATTGAAAAGCTGGGGTAAACCTTTCCCTGTTTCTATGCAAGAGGCAGAGGCGTATAACAACGGAGAGTCTGTGAAGGGAACTGTGAGTGTCCTACTGTGTAGTCTAGCGTGTGCGGGGCCAGAGGGCTGGCACTTCCACCAAGAAGACAGTGTGTTAACAGTCAGCCTGCCTGGGCCTCTTCTATATCAGGATGGAGACTCTGGATTCCATTTGATAAATTGATTGATAGGGTATAATTTTTACAGTTAAAACATTTTTCCTACAACTAGAAAGTATTTATTTTTTAAAATGTATTTATTTTATCTACTTATTTTGGGCTGCATTGGGTCTTCATTGCTGCACGTGGGCTTTCTGTAGTTGTGGCCAACGGGGGCCACTCTTTGTTGCAGTGGCTTCTCTTATTGTGGAGCACGGGATCTAGGTGTGTGGGCTTCAGTAGTTGTGGCACATGGGCTCAGTAGTTGTGGCTCGTGGGCTCTAGAGTGCAGGCTCAGTAGTTGTGGTGCATGGGCTTAGTTGCTCCACGGCATGTGGGATCTTCCCGGACCAGGGCTCGAACCCATGTCCTCTGCATTGGCAGGCAGATTCTTAACCACTGAACCACCAGGGAAGCCCCCCAAATTAGTATTTATTAGTATGAGAATATTTGGAAAGTATAGACGAGTAAAAAGAATTTGAAAATGCCACCAAATATGTGCCCATTCTATAAACAAGGATGGTAGATACAGTAATACTGGCCTCCCCTACCCCAAATGCCTCTGTCCTAATCCCCAGAACCTGTGATTATGTCACTTTACAAGGCAAAAGAGACTTTGATGATGTGATTTAAATGAGGATTTTTAATGACATGGGAGAATATCCTGGATTTCTTGGGCAGGCCCAATGTGATTTCAGGAGTCTTTATGAGAGTTAGAGACAGAGAAGGAGATGTGGCTATGGAAGCCAACGGGGGTGTGTGTGAGAGAGATTTAAAGATGCTACACCACTGTCTTTGAAAATGGAGACAGGAACCCAGAGTCAAAAAATGCAGGCAGCCTCTGGAAGCTGGAAAAGGTAAGGGAATGGATTGTCCCCTAGAGCCAGGGTCCCCAACGCCGGTCCCCAGCCAGGCCGTACAGCAGGAGGTGAGCAGAGGGCGAGCGAGTGAAGCTTCATCTGCCACTCCCCACTTCTCACATTACGACCTGAACCATCCACCCCATCCTGCCCCCCATCGGAGGAAAAACTGTCTTCCAAGAAACCAGTCCCTGGTGCCCAAAAGGTTGGGGACCATTGCCCTAGAGCCTCCAGAAGAAGGGCAGTCCTTCAAACATCTTGATTTCAGGACTTCTGACCCCCAGAACTGTAACATAATAAATTTGCATTGTTCTAAGCCACTACATTTCTGGTAATCTGTTACAATATCAATAGGAAACGAATGCAGCAAGTAAGCTCCAAGAGGGCAGGCGTTAAATCTCTCACAGTGATGAATCCCTCTCAGGCTTGCCACACAGCAGGCTTGCCACACAGAACGTGCCAAAAGCTGATTTGGTGATGAATGAGAATTTCATCAGGAACACTAAAACTTACAGAAAGTAAACAAGAGCCTGTATGATTTTTTTAGAAACTGATGTCAAAGAAGGTGTTTTTAAACAGGGGCATGATATGATTAGATTTGTGCTTTAGAACTGTTAACTCTTGTGGATGTGACCTAAAGAAAAGAAGAGAACCCAGCTAAAAGCCTATCCAAAAAGTTTAGGCACAAAGTCATAAAGTTTTTACCAAGACAGAGGCTGATTGGAAGGACAGGAAGGGAGCAGGCACAGAAGCTGTGATTGAAGGTATGTAACAGGCAAGAGGACTTGGTGATTGGGGACCAGCTGGACAGCAGATTCCAGCCTGATTTTTGTTATTAGCCTCCAAGTGTGACCTGTAAGAAGGCATTAAATGATTGGTAGCTCTATTGTTCTAGATTACTTTAGGGGAAAAAAAAGACAAGGATCTGTTGATAAAACATACTATAATTGACCCACAATTGGCTTATTTGAAGTGAAATCTAAGCTGCAGAATTGTGTTACGTGGTTTTTCTTAGAGGCCGAGTACTTATTTATTGGTCACTATGTTAATATTTAAGCTTCTTTTGCTATTTACCTCTTTGTTATTTGAGGAAAATGACATTTTATGCTTTTTATTCTCTGCTGTGAAATGCCATTATTTCCTGAAATGGCTTAGTTGCACTTAATAGTGAAGCTCTGTTTTCTTTGTTTCAAATTGTTTCAAATTGTGTTATATAAAACACAACAGCTGCAGGACAAGACCATAAATGAATGATATTACTCAGTTCACAGCCTTCAAATACTGTGACCATTAAAAACCCTGATGGGTAAATTGCCTGGTATCTCATTTTCAAGGTAAAGAAATGGAGGACAAAGGGAATATGGGGCAGTGTCCTTTCAGCCTAGACAGAACTGCCACAACATCACATAGAAATAAGTTAATTTTGTCTCTATTTTTTGTCAGTGCTGACAAAGGGCAACTTTATTTTAAATTATTATTTAGTATATTCGAACCACACACATCAATACAAGTTCTGCCTAACTAAAGGATAAGGATTCCCCCACAAAGAAATTATTAAATAATTTTTTTCTTTATCAAATTAACAGATTTAAAAAATATTTTACCTTGGGAAAACCCAAAAATTCAGATGGTTAATCTTTCATGATGTCTTACTTTCTTGATCCCAAACCTGCAAACATTGAGCTTGCACCTTCTCTGTGCTAAATTGGGCCAGATTCAAGAATAAAATGGAAGATTAAGAGAAGGTACTATCTGGAAAAGTACAGAATTTAGTGATAAATTTAGATATATACTCAGCTTGTTATGATTAAGTCAGGGGCCTAATGTAATTCTGATCAGGGAGGGATTCAAAGGGGAGTGGGTGGAGGAGGCTTTACAGCCTGGAAGCTCCAGGAAGATGGGATCTATGTATTATTCACACCTAAGCAATGTCAGAAACCTGAAAAGTTTTCAGAATTTTCCTTCAATAAGGAAAGTGACTTTTAAGTCAGCCTTGAAAAAATACAGAACATTCCTAGTTAGACAAGAAAGAAAGGTGCTTGAGGTAAAAGTATAAGATACTTGCAAGGTGTGGGTTGTTAGAGACCTAAAATCTGTACTTGCAAGGCTTGGTAGAGATGATGCGGCTGGAAAAGGTTGAAGGGGTTAACACATGAATGGCTTTGTTTGACATGTGAAAGATGTAGGCTTTTTCTTCTTTGTGCATTTAAAAGCCACTGGAGTATCTCTGAAAGATAAACTTTGAGATCAATGAACACTGTTGTAAAGAGAGAATGCGAGATGGATTGGTAGGCAATTAAAATAGTCTGGTGGCAAGAAAACTAGTTTATAAATCATTGCAATCAAGAGAACTGAAAGGCCTGATAAGACAAAGACATAAGTATGGAAGCATGAGTTTTGTGCTTTGCAAAATAATATTTGTGATTTTCTTAAATTACTGGGTGAATTTCATTCTAACTAACGATACAGGAAAATCATTGGACACTGGACACATCTGAAAATTTTAGTAGAAAAATCCTTTTGGCGGATGCCCAATTATTTTTCAGAATTATCATGAAAAAAGTGAACTCTAACTTCAGAAATAGATTTCACTCATGTTCAACCAGCAGAAATTCCCAGAAAGTTTACAATCAATCTGGGGGAAAGAAATGCAATACAACAAATTCTAGCAGCTCGTAGGGTAATGCCTCCATCTGCAATTAAGAGATTATCAGTTCACAAAGAAACAGAAGTGAACATAAGAATTAAATCCTACCATTAAAACACATAAGCTGATGATAAGTATTAAACAGAATGTATATTTCATTCAGAAGTAACATACGATTCTAAATTCTGGAAACATTACTTTTTCCTATTATTTCTCTATAACATAGGAAAGAGTATTTTAATGCAAAATCTCTATTTCTAGCAATTTGTTTAAAAGAAGATAGACATTTCAATGAAAGAAGAATATAATAATAACCAGCTCTGAATGCACAGACTTTTAATAAGAATGATCATGACTTGTTTTCTGTTATAATTTGGTACTAATTTAATTGCATGCTTCCTTGGGGAAAAAAAGAAGGAGATACACAAAATGAGAGCTGAAACATTATATGTTATATATCTTTGATTTGATCTTTCCTGTATTTGGCAGGGGATACATTAACAAGAAAAAAAGTTTTTCTTAATTGTGGTAATAAATATTTTGACTAATTTTAAATTGATCAACAAATACTTATTGAGCACCTACATGTGCCACTAACTCTTCTAGGCACTGGAGCTTTCCTTGGAGAAAATCAGAAAGCAATGACTAAACAAACTACTGTATGTCAGTTGGTGATAACAACTATGAAGACAAAGCAGGGTGAGTGAGATTAAGAAAACTGGGAGAGTACTAAAATAGGCTAGGTGATCTGAGATGTCCTCTCTGATAAGGTAACATTTGAGCACAGATCGGAACAAAAAATAACGAAGATATCTGGCAAAAGGATTTTCTACAAGTGTAGAACAAGTGCACAGATCCTGTGTGTGTATTGTGCTTGCCCTGTCCGTTGGTCTGTAGGGAGGTCAATGAGGTAGAACAGTATGAACAAGATGGATGGTGGTAGTGGTTGACACAGAACTTTGTACATTACTGTGAGGAAAATGCAATGACTTTGGAAGTTTTGAGCAGAGGACTTAGTTTCCATCTTAAAATAATTACTCCAGCATTTGTGGGACTAGACTCAGAGAATAGAAAAGGTTAGAAACAAGGAATCAGGAGGCTATTGCAGTGGTCCAGGTGAGAAGTGATGTTGGCTTAGGCTCAGATGGTAGCAGTAGGGTTTTTTTTTTTTTTTTTAATGGTTAGGAATGTATCTTGAAAATTGAGCCTCTAAGATTTCCTGTGTGATTAAGTCAGTATGAGAGGTAAAAAAAAAGAGGAAGAATTCATAGTTTCCAGCATGAGCATCTGAAGAATGAAGTTGCTGTTTTCTGAGGAGACTGAGAGAGAAGCAAATCTGGGAGGCAGCAGTAGAGATGGGAGGAATCCAATTTGCTTTGCCTATTAGATGTCAAAATGGAAATGTCATCTAAGCAGACATATATATGAGTTTGGATTTCAGGAGAGAGACTGATGCTGGAGACAGAAACTTAGGCGGCCAAAGAAACAGAAGTTATTTATAGGCATGGGATTTGATGAAATCATCTAAGGAATGAGTGCAGGTGGAGAGGTAAACGTGGCTGACGAAGCACTAGGAAACTATCATTTACAGGTATCTGTCAATTGTTAATGCTTCAGAACAACCGGATATGAAAAGAAGGTCTTCTGAAAGATAAATCAGTTCAAAGTCTAGATTCTAAATATTTCTTAAGATAAGGGGTGGGAATCCTACAAAGCCAAGGGGTGAGTATAGAATCCCACCTCTGCCGGGTTGTGATGAAGCTTTCAAATTCCCTGCCAGGGTGGTGTCAGACAAAGTTGAGCAGACAGACCTTTATCCCTGCCAGGATGTAATGAGGTCCCATTCTGTTGTTTCGGTGAGGGACGTGGGGGTTGGAGTCTGGACTCCAACCCTTCCCCTCTAGGGCAATGTCAAGAAATCCTTGTGGAGAGCGGGGACTTCCACTCCCACCTAGTGGTAATAAGGACACCCCCAGTCTCCTGGTGTTAGTGAAAGCCTAATAGGGACCTAGAACCCACCAGAAGTAGTGAGGAATAACCACCCCACCCCCAGTGGCAACAGGCTAAGTGGGGAACCTGGACTTTTACCCACACCTATCAGTACTCAAGTGGTACTTTCCCCTGCAGGGATGGTATCAATGGAAGCCAAGGAAAACAGAAGGTTGAACTAGGATCTAGAGACTCTTAACATAATACCCAAGATACCTGGGTTTCAAATGAAAACCACTCCTCAAACCCCAAACCAGAAAGGTGTCAAAGGTAAAGGGGTGAGGGCGTGTGGATAATCAACAGATGCCAATACCGAGATGGCAAAGATGTTAGAATTAATTGATTAAGGTTTGAGAACAGCTATCATGAAAGTGCTTGAACCAGCAATTACAAACCTGCTAGGGGCAGATGAAAAAAATAGCAAGTCTCCACAAAGAAACAGAAGACGTAAAGAAGGTCAGCTAAGAAATATAGGACGTAGTTTATGGTCAGCAGAGAAATTATTTTAAATGGAAAGAACGTCATGAATAAAGTTGTGGATGTGAGAATGTTCACAGTGTCTTTCCACGTGGAGAAGTTTTGGGGTAAGAAAACAAGTGAGGCATCAGGAAAATCAAATCTGACTGCAGAAGGCAAAAAACAGTGAAACAAGCAATAAAAGGCATTCTTTAACTCAATAATTAATCGATGAGAACTTTCAGTGAAGATTAATATGTACAAGTCTTGGATTAGGGTCTGAAAGTACAAAGGGGTTTAAACTATGCTTCTGCCTTTAAGAAAATTAAAATCTAGACGAGACAGGACACACATGAACACATTTAAAGAAAACAAAGTCTTCTTGATGAATAGGTAGAACAGTATAGCATTAGAGAATCTAGTAGATAAGCAGTACACTATCATTTAACTCAACGCATTTAAACTCAGGTCCTCTGATACATTTTTAGATATAGCATATTTTGGGTTTCAATTTAAGTAATAATCTATAAAATAATGTAAACATATTGTATGCCATCTGGATGCTAGCCTATCTACAGACTGCAAGATTATTTCATTTGTGTGTTATCATTCATTGCATGGCAATCAGGTAACACTGCTTTATTTTAGTGAACTAATGGGAAAAGAATCCAGGTGGACTTAAGAGGTAATTGATGCATTTGAAACCACTGAAGGTAAATGACAATGCAGCACATAGAAGGCATGAATGTTTTGGAATATTTTGAATGTAGAAAAGTTTGGGGAGGATTACATCACCTCACATTACAGGGCATTATTTATAGTCCTGCCATAATACTGTGTTCCACAAGATGATGTAATCCACCCAACACTTTTCTTAGGCTTGCCAGTTTGCAAAATGTAGCAATTATTCCAATATTCATAGAGTGGGTGGAATTTATTTTCATTCATCATAATCATTTGAATTATATCAGCTCCATGATTTTGTTAGTATTCGTTGACAATTTATTTGATTTCATAGTTACATAGGCTCTGTAAGAAGGTGGTACTTATACGTAGGCTAATGATACTACTTATTTATATTATACTCTAATGAAAATCACTTAGGTCAACACTGGTGATCTATAGGGTATGCTTGATTTTAAAATGGATCCATGCATTCTTGAAGAAGGAGAAAGAGTGATTTACGTTGTTCAGCAGACTTGCCTGATGCCGTCAGGGAGTTTATAGTAGATGCATTGCAGCTGGGAGAGGGTGGACCAGGCAGGCATGTCAGATCATCAGAGCAGCCAGGGCTCCGGCGATGAGAATCTGAATTTTGAGCAGCAGAAAGAAGACAGTGGAAAAGGCATAGAAGGAATCCCACTGGCCAGCTTTGGGAGTTGGTAAGTAACAGAAATGAAGGAGCGGTTGGGGGAAAATGAGGGAAAGATTTTGTTTGTTTTATAAAAATAAGATAAACCAAGCAAGAGGAACAATAAAACATCATCCTTCCACCCAGAGAAGCTAAGTGAAATTAGTACTGTGCATAGAAAATGGTTCAAAGATAGGATTGAGTTAAATAAGAACAAAAATTTGCAAAGGAGCACGGTATAGATTAGAGGACAAAATGACATGAAATCCAAACAATATATAAGAGCCACCAGAGTAAAGTGAATTAACCCTCAAAAATTAGGCTCATAAAGTGTGAAGTAGAGTAGATGAAAATTAGAAATTTTCTTAAAGTAAAGCAATTTATCATGATGGACTCCTAGGTAGGTTTTAAAATCTACAGGGTCTCAATAATCACTAAAACATACAAATCTTCAATTAATTTTTAATTTTGCATTTAGATAAATCATTATAGCTATACTTCTAATTCTACACGTGAGAAAACTGCAGTTATATTAGATAACAGAAGAGAAATAGCACTACGTTATTTCTATCTGGCTAATGCACTGTGCTAGCATTCATCCACCTGGACAGGAGGTTTTTACATATTCTCCAGGGAGATGAATGACCTGGGTTTATAAATTGTGGACCCCAAATTGTGGCTGTTTCTATACATATCATAGACATAGCATTTAAGAACATATCCAGTCAGAGTCAATGATTTTGAGCAAAAAGACACCCAGAGAAGACTACGATTGCATAAAATTCTGTCTATGGTGATATAAGTCACAATAGTGTTTACCTCTGGGGTTGGTATTGATGGGCTATACAGTGTGGACAACGTTCTCGCTTGTGACCTGGGGGTGGTTACACACAGGCATATGTGTACAATTTCATTGAGATGTACACTTAAGACTAGTGCACCTTATGTATGCTACCGTGTGTCTATTTTACCTCCCTAGAAAATGAAAAAGAAAAAAGAATAAACAGTGAATCTGTATGTCAGTGTAGCCAACAGAGACAGCAGGAATCCGAAGTTTCATTCTTTTCTAAGGAGAAATACCAGTGATTGATTGAGACCCGGCATGAAGATGTCCTTACACCTCCTCTTGGAAATATTGCTGCACTGTCCAACGCAAATACCAAAAGAAAGTGAAAGGAGCTACTTTCCCACCCGTTCAGGCAGGAAGACATTTCTGGTTTTACATTATGAACCCAAAACTAACGTTTCACCAGCCCTCCCGAATTCCATTCAGCCGACTGACTCTCTGCTTGATGCTGTGCACTTTGACTCAATTCTTAGCAAATGCACACGTGCACAATTCCCACAATAGATATCCTCACACCAGAGCGGGCTGGTGAACTGCGTTATTCACATACTTTTGGGGGGATACTGAGCTCTTCTTCTGCATAGCAGAGAGCATAGCAACTAGAGGCACTGCAGTGGTTCTGGAGGAAATGGAGCCCAAGTAAGGTTTAAAACTGAATAATCATACCCTTATAAATGCCCTAAAGAATGTATAAAGAAATTAAACTAGTCAATTGAATTAATTGCAGGAGGCAACCTTCTGGCAAAAGCAAACAGATTCCACTAATTTGTGCCCTCTCTCTGTTTTTACTTAAGATGGAAACTTTGATTGATTAAAAATATCCATTTCTTGTATTCCCACCTGGATGGGTAAAAGAAGATCTGAATACTGTGTCTCATTCAGAGTTTGATAATAGATAGTTGCTTGAGATATTAAGCTCTGCAATACCGCTGACTGTTAACAGTCTTTGCCCCAACAGAAAATAAAGAACTCAGGAAGAATATTGCTGATGGATACTATATCATATTTAAGGTGTATCTATAAGATGGATATTAGTATTTCGCTTCACTCTGGAAGAAATCAATTCAGAAATACAAGAACCCGTTTTGGACTTTATATTTTGCCCAGACCCTTACTGTTTAGTTTTTGTGAAAGATCTACATGTAGTGGTGGTGCTGGGTGGATGGGGTTAGGTTGAGAATGGTGTGTCAGAATTCATAATTTGGGTTTTTAATTTTTTTTGTTTTTAAATTTTATTTTATTATAGTTGATTAACAATGTTGTGTTAGTTTCAGGTGTACAGCAAAGTGAATCGGTTATACATATACACGTATCCATTTTTAAATTCTTTTCCCATTTAGGTTATTACGGAATATTGAGCAGAACTCTATGCTATACCATAGGTCCTTGTTGGTTATCGATTTTAAATATAGTGGTGTGTATATGTCAATCCCAAACTCCCAATTTCCACCCGCCCCCCCTCCGACCTTTCCCTTTTGGTAACCATAAGTTTATTTTCTAAGTCTGTGAGTCTGTTTCTGTTTTGTAAATAAGTTCATTTGTATAATTATTTTAGATTCCACATATCAGCGATATCATATGATATTTGGTACAAATATCATATAATTGGGGTTCTTAATTTTATCCAAAGGAAAAATTAGAGGTAAAGAAATTTAGCATTGATGCAGGTAGACTCATAAATGGTGGAAATGAAAAGGACTTAGAGAGATCCTCCGTATCAGGGGCAGCAAACTCTGGCCTGCAGGCCAAATCCAGCCTGCCACCTAATTTGTATGGCCCAGGAGCTAAGAATGAATTTTATACATGAAGATATGCCATCGATTTGATGATAGGAAACATTACTGTTGCACTCCAACTCAGCAAAAGAGTATCCTTTCTCAAAAGGCTTCTATTTTTTTTCATTAGTAGACATATAAACACAAACTTGCTCTTAATTACTACTATTACTGTTTTAAATTATGTCAAGAAAAAAATTTTTCTTTTTATATAAATATCTGCAATAATATCCTTGATTTTGCTTCCCACACAGCCTAAAATATTATTATCCAGTCCTGTGGAGAAAATGTTTGCTGAACCCTGACCTACAGTAGTGGTTCTCAGACTTTATTATGAATCAGAATCACCTGGAGTGCTTGTTAAATCACAGCTATCTTGGTCACATCCCCAGAGTACTGACTCAGCAGGCCTGGTATGGGACCCAAGAATTTGCATTTCTAACAAGTTCCCAGGTGATGCTGATGCTGCAACCCTGGCATCACATGTTTGAGAACAACAACTGATCTAGAACAGTCCCTACATTGGAGGAAACTGAGGCCCAATAAATTAAATCACCAGTCTAGGCTGAATTATATGGCAAATATAGATTTCGGTCTCAGGTTTAGAGTTCTTTTCAGCAGAACCAGACTTTTCTAGGCCTAATGAATTACATACAGATCAATGAATTAAGAGAAAAGTCAAACTGAAATCTATTTATGGAATGATGTCTCAAGGGTGCAAACCCTATTTTTTTGCAGGCCTAATGACTTTTGAAAGCTGTTTGCAAGGCTACATTAAGCAGTCATTAGAAATTTGTATGGAGACACAAAAGACCCCAAATAGCCAAAGCAGTCTTGAGGGAAAGAAAAGGAGCTGGAGGAATCAGACTCTCTCACTTCAGACTACACTACAAAGTTACTTCAGACTACACTACAAAGTTACAATAATCAAGACAATATGGTACTGGCACAAAAACAGAAACGTACAGCAATGGAACAAGATAGAAAGCCAAGAGATAAACCCAAGCACATGTGGTCAACTAATGTATGACAAAGCAGGCAAGGATATACAATGGAGAAAAGACAGTCTCTTCAATAAGTGGTGCTGGGAAAACTGGAAAGCTACATGTAAAAGAATGAAATTAGAACACTTCCTAACACCATACACAAAAGTAAACTCAAAATGGATCAGAGACCTAAATGTAAGACTGGACTTTATAAAACTCCTAGAGGAAAACATAGGAAGAACACTGTTTGACAGAAATCACAGCAAGATCTTTTTTGATCCACCTCCTAGAGTAATGGAAATGAAAACAAAAATAAACAAATGGGACCTAATGAAACTTAAAAGCTTTTCAACAGCAAAGGAAACCATAAACAAGACAAAAAGACAACCCTCAGAATGGGAGAAAATATTCGCAAACGAATCAACGGACAAAGGATTAATCTCCAAAATACATAAATAGCTCATGCAGCTCAATATTAAGAAAACAAACAACTCAATCCAAAAATGGGCAGAAGACCTAAATAGATAGACATTTCTCCAAAGAAGACATACAGATGGCCAAGAGGCACATGAAAAGCTGCTCAACATCACTAATTATTAGAGAAATGCAAATTAAAACTACAATCAGGTATCACCTCATACCAGTTAGAATGGGCATCATCAGAAAATCTACAAACAACAAATGCTGGAGAGGGTGTGGAGAAAAGGGACCCCTCGTGCACTGTTGGTGCAAATGTAAATTGATACAGCCACGATGAAGAACAGTATGGAGGTTCCTTAAAAAACTAAAAATAGAATTACCATATGACCCAGCAATCCCACTACTGGACATATACCCAGAGAAAACCATAATTCAAAAAGACACATGCACCCCAGTGTTCATTGCTGCACTATTTACAATAGCCAGGTCATGGAAGCAACCTATTTGTCCATCAACAGGTGAATGGAAAAAGAAGTTGTGGTACATATATACAGTGGAATATTACTCACCCATAAAAAGGACCGAAATTGGGTCATTTGTAGCGACGTGGATGGATCTAGAGACTGTCATACAGAGTGAAGTAAGTCAGAAAGAGAAAAACAAATATCGTATATTAATGCATATATGTGGAACCTAGAAAAATGGTACAGATGAACGGGTTTGCAGGGCAGAAATAGTGACACAGATGTAGAGAACAAATGTATGGACGCCAAGGGGGAAAAGTGGTGGTGGCGTGGGGGTGGTGGTGTGATAAATTGGGCGATTGGGATTGACATGTATACACTGATGTGTATAAAATGGATGACTAATAAGAACCTGTTGTATAAAATAATAAGTAAAATGCAAAAATTCAAAAAATAAAAAAAAGCAGTTATTAAATTCATTAGCCTGTAAGCAACATGTGTCTGACCCAGAATCAGTAAGAAGACCATGGGGAAAATACCCATGCAGTGAATTTTATATGGCAGCTTATTAATCTAAGGAGACTGTTCCACACTGATGTCAACAAAATCAACAACCTGCCCATTGCTTCTCATTCTCATAGTGTCCTTTCTTATCCCCCAAATAAACCGTATAAAGAAGTCTGAAAAAGAAAATCTCTAAAAAACCTGAGGAAAGAGCTTGGTAATTCTGTCAGCATTACAGAGTGATTTTTGCAATTAAATTCCACAGAGTGTGTGGCCTTGGTCATGACATGTTAAACTCAAATTTTCTATAACTTTTGCTTGGAAATCGGAGAGTGAAATTACTTCATCCATTGTAATGATATAAATTTAAGTCTTGAATCCTTTCCACATAAAATTGAACAATTTATTTCCATTGTAATTTTTGGCTTATTGTTATAGGTAAAGGGAAAATCATTACTCAATATTATTGAAAAAGAGAAAAGAAATAGGATCAATATAATGAGGTTAATA